>NC_051186.1:14011900-14271899 GCF_013339695.2 Rhipicephalus sanguineus
ATGTAATACAAAAACTTCGAACAAACATTTTGGTCTCCTAGCCTGGTGACTAGTGTCGAGACCAATGGTTAGATATGCCACATATCTGTACCAACAGTGACAAGAGGAACAGGTATAAATGCATATACCAGATACCACAATGCACTTTTAGAAACAAACAAAAGCACGTAGATTATTTATCAAACTACACCACTAATCGCTAACATAAAATGATCATGGCCGCAGAAAAGTTGTGTGCTGCTTTCACATCGGCCGGTATAGCATTCTCAATAAGAGCGCCATGAAATTCTATTAGCCGCCGAGAGTAAACATTTTTAGCACCGGTAAATTAAAGCGATTGGTTCGTCGAAGCTCTTGTGATGAGCGCCGGTAACTTCAGGGTGCTTAATGGCAGGAGCAGTGGCAGGTATCGTTTTTGTCTCAGGAAAATGCTGCGTGAAACCACAGGCCGGGAAATAAATGCGGACACGCGCGTAGTATAACCAGCGGTGTTTTATCGGATCCCATCCATCTGAAGCACGACCACTCGACGTTTAACTTGATGGCAGCGTTCAGAAAAGAAAGAAGGCTCACGCGATAATGGTGCTCAAAAGAAGCGGGGCTAGTATCCTGGTTTCCGGAAACAGCCTAGCAGACGACAGCTGCACGGGGACTGCTCACCTCGCGCACGCGCGTACATCTCGTTCATGTCATCGCTGTGCTCCGTCGTACGGCGCTTATCGACTCGGCGGTCGACGATCGTGCGTTCAGTTTAAAAATTGGGCGGCTCTACAACGGCCCTCATGGCTTCGCGTAGGTGGTCGAAGCAGATCCCTAGATTTTCTGCTTGGTCAGGTGTCGAGCGGTGATTGCATTAGCGAGAGTGCCTTTCCCACTTCTCAATATTCGTTGCCTTCGAGAGAAACTGTTGGACGGCATCTGTCACGCGCCTCTGCCCTGCGGAGAGCGCCTGTTCAATGAAATAATAGAGAGCAATAATATTAAAGAAATATGCAGTTAAAACCATCTAAGGAAACAAGATTTGACCGATTTCCCGATTTAACGAAGAAGTTTACCTTCCCTGACAGATACCCATTGCGTTCAATAGTGTCATCAACTCGAATTAACGAAGCTTTCATAGAAAGGAACTCAAGTTAGCAAAGTTTTTGCGGAAATAAGTAAGCGAAAATACAATTAATTATTTCCAATATTTAAACAGATGGCTCTTTTTGACACGCAAGTGTTTTATGCCGAGGTCCACCAAGACTTTCATGACGTATTTCTGTCACGGAAAGACGTCAGCAAAAAGAACGCCATGAAATGGCAAATAAAAAAACTATAGGAAAAAGTTTGGTTGAGGAGTCGAACTCATGACCTCTCGGTCCGCGATGTTGGCTGGCGGGCGTTTAGCCCATTGAGCTACCGCCAAACTTTTTTTGTTTATTACAATGTTAATACACTATATACATATACACATGTGCCACACATCACCACAAGCATGTTTGAAGCTGGCTGTACCTACTTATGCACTTTTAACTGTTTCAATGTATCTAATATACAAATCATTTCATCACTTGCCCCTCGGTGCTCTAGCACTTTTCTGGGCTTCGTGATCTGTTCAACAAAATAGGCGTTAACCGATCGCGCTTGGTGCTCAGCATTTCATACATCCATACGTGACCTCCATATGCTATAAAGACCTCGAAGCGTGAAGAGGTCATACGGGACACTATTTCCTCGAACAGGCACAAAACGAATACCGTAGGCATCAACTGGTAGTTCCTTCTTCAGCGTTCTCTGCTGAACATCCCAATAAAACACAGCGTCCCAACACTCAATAAAAACATGTTCTACAGATTCTGGTTTGTTACACAAAAGACAATTCACTCCCCACGGCACAAACATGGCTCGTTGTTCGAGCCATGTTTTCACAGCTAGTGTGCCCGTGTGAAGTTTAAAGAAAAACGTTTTAGCACCAGGTGGAAATAACATCTTTTTGACGCGTTTCAGGACGTCCCTTCCCGATCCCTCCCCATAAATGGTTCTGTAGAGGAGGGCTGGAAAAACTATGTCTATCAGGTCTTTCAGTAGGCGCTTCCTAGGAACGTTGCTTAAGTATTCAATAGAAAATCTACTTATAAGAAACCTATAGGAAGAGACCACCTTGAATAAGTAGCAGCCGGTATATTTTAAACGGAACATTGTCCATGGTGGAGACAACAAATTCTGGTATGGCTCCCGGTAACATTACCTGAATATTTGTACGTATGAACGCGTTTGCTGATATCTTAAGAATAAGAATCTACTAATCACTGTTTCAAGAACAGGTGACTTAACCCCCACCCACCGTCTCTGACCTTCCGGAAAAGATTAGTCCGATATGTTCGCTCGTATTTACAATTCCAGACAAATGTTGCAAATACCCTATGAAAACGCTGACTAGTACTTGTGCAGTACAGAACCTGGAAAACGTACCATATTTTAGCTGCCAAAAAAATGTTACATACCGTGGATCTTGCAAATATTGACAAATCCCGCCACCCCAGCTTAAAGTCTTTGTGCTCATTTCATCCGCCTTGTCTCTCCAAACTGCGCATTTTCCTATATCTATCTAGTGGTACTCCTAGGTATTTCTTGTGTACAGTGCTCCACTGCATTTTCTCATAGACAGTGGGTGTCTGCTGCCACAAACCATGCCATAATCCAAAACTTTTTTCTCCGTTCAATAAAGTACCAATTTGGTCGCAAAAGCTTTGCGTGATCTGCAGTGCTATTTTCACACTTTCCTTGTCAGTACATATAAATGCAACATCATCAGTATATGCAAGCACGCGCATCTCACAAGATAGCAGCCGGAAACCTCTTAATTGATCACTGTTAATGATTTTCCTACACAGGGGCTCTAAAAACAAAAAAAAAAAAACAAAGCAAACAGTAATGGTGACATGGGGCATCCCTGTCTCACAGACGAACGAACATAAACGCGTTCTGTCAGTTCCCCATTTACAACCAAACTGGTGGTACAGTTTTGATAGGCCGTTCGATCTCCTTCACATATAATAGAACCCAGGCCAGCATATTCCAATATTTCAAAACGTGTGACATGACATACCATATCAAAGGCTTTTGAAAATGAATTGTACCATCGCTGCTTTACCTAACTGAGCATCGCAGTATTCTAGAATACTCCTCGCTACATGAATGTTTGTAAATATACTTCTACCTTTGATGCCACAAGACTGATGTGGCCCTACTTAATCTGTAATAATACTTTGCATCCTACTAGCCAAGACTTTCATAAAAACTTTGTAATCTACATTTGTTAAAGTTATGGGTCTATACCCTTTCACTGTTTTACGCTGTGCTTCATCAGTACACTTGGGAATCAGCACCGTGTGTGCCCACGCAAAGGAAGGTGGTAAGCGCCCTCTTCGAAAAGCCTCAACAAATACTTGTTGAAGAATTGAGGCAAAGTGCGGCTTAAATGCAGGCAGCCATCTGACCGGGAGACTTTCCGGGCTTCAGTTGATCAATAGCTTGCTCCACTTCTTTCACGGTAATTTCTATTGCTAATCAATCCGTTTGTTGGCTTTCCAGTTGCGGTATTTCAGGTAAAAAATCCTGCCGAAAGTTTGGATTGCGGGGTTTTCGCAAAGCAAACAGTTTTCGATAGTACTCTACGAACGCTAGTTTAATCGCGTTTCGGTCCCTCGCTACAGCGCCAGCATACTCTATTTCACCTATTTCGTTGCAACATGCGTAAGTCTTCTCGTCTGAGAGGGCACGCTTGGTTGGCACCTCTCCTACAAGAAGTTTCTTAGATCGAGCCCGAACCATTGCACCTTTGTATTTTTCGTGTTCTATAGCCTCCAATTTTGTTTTCGTTTCTCTTATTTCGCTTATGAATAACCCAGGACTATTTGTTTCCTCTAGTATTACATGTTCTAGATGGGATCGCAAGCATCTCTCTTCCCTACGCATCAAAAACTTTATTTGGCACCCTCTTTCTATTGCTTTAAATTTAATGCGTTGTGGAGCTTTCCCATTCTTCGAACTTGTCCTGCTCCTTTTGATCAACCAAACGTTTGATTTTACTCTTCAAGTGGTCGACAAATTCCTCGTCATCCAATAGCTTTTCATTAAACTTCCAAAGCTCCCATTCAACTTTTTTCATCTTGTCCCCTATCTCGAACATAACCAAACTTTGATCGCTGAACGTTACTTGTTTCACCACGTAGTTCCTGCAATTGCATGCTAGTTCCGAGGTCACCTAAGCTCGGTCGAGCCGAGCATGACTGCTACCTTGAAAATGAGTAAAGTGTCGGCGTTTTCCACCGACAGCTGTATAAGTCACATCAAGCATAGGAAGATTGCCAATTAGTTCCGTTAAGTGCACTGAACTGGCATCACTGACACGCGATTCTGTAGAACGGTCATCAGCTTCTAAAACACAATCAAAGTCACCAAGCAGGATCATTGCTCTATCACAGTCTAACATATGAGAGATATCTTGAAAGAACTGCAAACGTTCCTTGGGCAACGTAGGGGCATAAACACACACCACACGGAAACCACACCCAGCAAAATCGAAATCACACATCACAAATCTAGCGCGGTCACAACGCACCACTTTCTCTACTGCAATGCCGATTGAGGTATCCAGTAGGAGACAACATCCTGCGGAGGAGCCAACGGCATGACTCACGCACATGCAGTAATAGGTGCAAAAAAAATCGGCAGATCCCACGCAGTGTGGGAATCGAGATAATGCGAAGCAGCCAGCAAAGAGCTGCACACATCGTCTTGTTTGTCATTGAGGCTTATGAAGTCATTCATGTCGTGACATCTAATTCGCTATATATCGCGAGATTATCATACATGCATGCGTGTATCATCTGGTATATGCCATGGTAATGAAACGTATATTCTGCTACATATATACGATGCGTGACCTGCTATTTATGTTCGTCACGCACTCTTGTCATGCCATACCCATTTAGGTATATATCTAGTAAACAAAATGGCCGGGAGTGCACCATGAGCGTGGCACCTAAATCATACCCTATATGACATGCATGTCATGATTTTCGTGTTACCACCCGTTATTAATGTTCGTCACACAGTCACGTCGCGAGATACCAATTTTGGTGTATATCAAGCTAGCGAAACGGCCGCCAGCGCCCCATGAGCGTGACACGAAGTAATGGTGTACATGGCATGTGTGTCATGATTTTCATATTAACTCCTGTTATTTGTGTTCGTCACACAGTCACGTCGCGCGATAGCAATTTTGGTGTATATCAAGCTAGCGAAACGGCCGCCGGCGCTCCATGAGCGTGACAGTAAGTCATGCTGTACATGACATGCGTGTCATGATTTTCATGTTACCATCTGTTATTTGTGTTCGTCACACAGTCACGTCGCGCGATACCAATTTTCGTGTATATCAATTTAGCGAAACGGCCGCCAGCGCGCCATGAGCGTGGCACGTAAGTCATACTGTGCATGCCATGCGTGTCATGATTTTCATGTTACCACCTGTTATTTGTGTTCGTCACACAGTCACGTTACGCCATACCAATTTTGGTGTATATCCTATTAACAAAACGGCCAGGAGAGCCCAAAGTCGTACGCGGCCAGATAGATAGATAGATAAATAGATAGATAGATAGATAGATAGATAGATAGATAGATACGCTCAAACTCGGAGAAGTTCGCTAAGAAATGCTTCGCATTTAAAAGGTGCGACCATGCTGTCAGTATGACTCTCACTCTCCACCTTAGTTTCTTGAACCGCGAGCACGTACCAGGTCCAGGTCGTGCGCCAGACGCTATAGCTGATACTGCCTGCGTTTCGCACCCAAACCGCTAACATTCAGAGTGACCATGCGAAGGAGTACATTAGGCGCCGCAATTTGCGTTTTGAAAGGACGCCGGGAGCCTAGCACTAACCGGCGGGGCCGACAGCCTGCATTCTTCCCTCGTCAGAGCAGCTGCCGCGGTTAGCGACGCTGCTCGGGTGCGGGCAAGGTACTAGAGGTGTGCACGGGCTCCGGGTAGCCCGAAAGCCCGAGCCCGACCCGGCTCACGGGTCGGGCTCGGGCCGGGTCGGGCTCGGGCGGGCCGACGTATTTTCACCTCGGGCTCGGGCCGGGCTCGGGCTACTTGGAGTTTTATCGGGCCGGGCTCAGGTCCGGCGCAAAGCCCGACTCAAGCCCGAAATATAGAGAATGAGTGGGAATTGTTTTCGAGCACGCATACAGCGCCTTTTCCGCGACCGCCCTTTACCGCTTTTCCTTTCCATTCCCTACTTTAAACAAAAGGGAAGCAGGTACAGCAATGCCTCTGTTGCACTCCGACAAACAGCGAAGTAACACCACCTGAGCTAGTGACGGCGCCACTCGACTGTTCGCGTTAGATTTAAGGCCAAATCCCATATTAGTGAAAATGCACGCGACAGCGACGAGCGGCCCGACGTAGATCGCCTTCGTGCAAGCTGACGCTTGCATGGGCATACCCCATACACGTGACGGCTTTGGCGAGCGAACTACATTGTTGCCGGGATGAGGCCGTCTACTTGTAATTTGTAATCTGTGTAATAGAGACTGTTCGTCGTGTGTCGTTTGATCATATTTGATATGCTCAATAAAATGCCAAATTACCACAAAACGATGTTTGGTTTTCGCAGCGAACCTTCAAAAAGCCGGGCCGGGCCGGGCCCGGGATTGTGTTTTCGTAGGTCGGGCCGGGCCGGGCGGGCTCGCAGCCCTTTGCCGTCGGGCTCGGGCGGGCCTTCGACAAAGTCAACGGGCCCGGGCCGGGCTCGGAAATACGGCCCGTGCACAGCTCTAGAAGGTACTTCCCCTTCTTTCCAGTTGCCTTCTTCCATTCGCATTCAAGCTGCCGCTGTTCGCGTTCGGGATCCGCGTCATCCTCCTCACGGCGTCTCTTTACAAGTGCTGGGTCCACATTCATTTTTACCAACGCGCCTTGGTCTCCTCCAAAGCTGCCTCCCTCAATATTATCCGTCTCTTTTCTTTGTTCAGTCTCATCTACTGACGTACTGCCGTCCACCTTGGCGTTATCGCCTTCTCCGACAAATGCGTTTTGACGCGTTGCTCGCGAACGCACCATAGAACGCGCCGCCGGCACCTCCTCCGAAGGCTCAGTGGCCAGAAGTGTAGTACTCTCCTTTCCCGAGCGTCGGTTCCCGGCCTCCTGCGGCGCCGCTAGCGTTCCCGCCACACAACCACTGCCCTGGCTTCTTTCGATAATTTCTTTGGTTGTTGGCGAAGCTGCCTCTTCCGCTTCAACTTCATCCATTATGTCATGAAGATGCTGCCATTTTGGCGTGGCGCCTATCACTGTGGCATAAGTGCGCACAGAATTTTGCCGTTCGTGACCGAAAGCGCGGCATGTGGTTCATCTCAGCGTTCGGCACTCACGGCGGACATGCCCTTTCATTCGACAGCGCAGACAGTTGGGTGCTCTGCCTGGCACCACCACCAGAACTGCTCCTCCTTGAAACTTAAAGAGATCCGGCAGCTCGTCCGGAGTGATGCCCTCACGAAGGGTGATACGAGCGACGCGAGTTGTCGACTCGGCCTGTTGAAAGCGTGGTACGCTCCACTCCTCTAGCTTGTCTTCTTTCACGCCACCGTACTCAACACTTTTCGAACAGCACTCGTTAGGCACGTCGAAAGCTACCCAGTGTACCTTCACTGTAAGCTCCTGCTTCACAGGGCCAATAACCGCACAGAGCAATGAATACGTACACAAAAAAAAAGACGCAAACAGAAGCGCTGCTTTTGTGTACGAATTCGTTGCTCTTTTATGCGCTGCCTATTCGAAAATCATGGCTCACCAAGTAGCCCATCAGGAGGAGGAGGAGGAGGAGACGAAAAACGGAAAGACAGGGAGGTTAGCCAGTTCTCAGACCGGCTGGCTACCCTGTGCTGGGGAAAGGGGAAGGGGGAGTGGTAGCCCATCAGAACATTTTAAGCAAGTCTTGGGCTGGTTGCGGACTAGTCCTGCGAACAGTTCCCGCATAAGCAGGCGAACTTTTTCTTTTCAGGCATGACAGCGCCGGCCTGGCGGAAAAGTGGGATCATCTCTTCCGTGAAGGATGTGACGTTTGGTTTACTAGCTGGACCCACGTCTCTAGCAAGGAAGCGGCTCTTTGCTTGCGGATGACGCTTGTGAACGTGTGCAGGAATGCGCTGCGCAAGTGCTCTGAGGTATGAAGTGAGGGCTCCCGATTCTCGAACCAAGTCCTTACCGCATCTTCTAGGTAGAAGTAGACGTGACGCAGCTTGTCTTCGGTGTTCCAGTTGTTAAAGGCGGCGACACGGTCGTATGTTTCTAAGCAGGATTCCGGGTATTCGAAAGATGATCCACGCAAAGTCGGGGGATGCCTGGGCTGCCGGATCACGACTGTAGCCGGGGACACAGTAGACGTCATCGTGGTAGACGTCATGGTGGCCTTGTCGCTGTGGCTGTCTTATCGGGTAGGGGTCCGTACTGCGGCTGCTAACCTTGCAGACTGCGAATAGCTCGTTGCTGCAAGAGGGTTTTGGTGTCTTCATCTTCACGCTTTGGGCTTGGTTCCCGGCTTTTCGTGAGCGTCGGGAACATGAAGGAACCAGCAGCTCCACCAGAGAGCGCGTGGTTGTGACGGTGAAGAAGGCTGCAGCACGACTGGGAAATATAGAAGTCTTTATTTGGGCGAACTTGTGACCGGAAAATGAATACTCAAAATACAAGCGATACACGGCGGCGAGAACAGATGGTAGCGAGAACAGCCGTCAGCCGTCGAGTAATCTCGCAAGCGGTAAAGCGCGTCGGCATTCATCTATCTGCCATCGAAGATTCCAGTGTTATCACTAGTGGCCGCGTAAGTTCCGAAATAAACTGCAATGTTCGCGTTGAGCGCGTAATCTCATCGGAAATTTCCAAAGGAATCTGGAAGGTTCCCAGTCATTCGGGCGGGTTTGCGCAAGGCAGTAGTTATACGTGTAATGGGCCGGTAACATAAAAAAATAGAAAGAAAGGAGCGCGTGTGGCAATATTTCCAAGCGTGTTTATAGCTTAATGTTTAATTTATTCGAGTTCCACCCGCAAAGATTGTTAGCAAGGCTCGGCGCAGACCGCACCACAAGGTTCGAGAAGCTTCGCGATGGTTTGAGATCACTCAGGCACCTGTTACCTGCGAACACTTGCCTTCTGTAACCGCCGGCTCACCTGAAGGGCTCTTTTTCTTAAAGAAAATTCAAAAAGAATCCGATGCGGCTCGCTGAACAGAGTCGACGCATGTGCGCAAAGCGCTGCTCTTTCCGCTGCTTCCTCTCTGAAGTCCACCAGGCTGGTGAATATAATGTGATCCGCAGCAAGCATCCTTTTGCCTTCGACGAATCACCGTCATTTAACGTCACAATCTAGAAACTTCACCACAGCACTGAACGAAAGTACCGCTGTCACCCTGGATACAGCGGCCATCCGCGTTTCCTTGAGCAGCGTTTGCTGGAATTGCAAATATGCTTAGCCGCAACGCAAATCCGCTTGCAGCATGGTTTACCGTAATTTTTTGTAGCGTTAGCTACACTGGCCTAGACGAGCGAAAGTCACTGGAACGGGAAAAGTAGCGCGTTCGTTTTCCCTTCGCCGCTGCGCCCTTTCGGGGGCTTCGCCACACGAATAGTCCAGCTCGCTCGCCTCGCTAGTGTCTCCCGGCCGCCCACGCACGGCGCTTTGAAGGGCGATTGTTTTTATAGCCTCAGAAAAGCGTGCAGGAACATTACGACATCCAGTGTCGTTTTGATACTTCATCGCAAGCCCGTCGGGGCATCGAAGTAGGGCTGGGTGCTTCGCTTTTGGGTGCAGGCCCGGCGGGAAACGGGCAAAGCCCTCTTAGCTATTCCCAGCGGGAAAATGGATGCCAAGCGACGGGCTTTGTGGCTTCACACAATACGGCGCGAAAAATTTGTTCCCACGACTGATACCCGCCTTTGTGAGGCAAGCGTTTCATTGAGAATTCGAGAATGTTGTTTCGGGGAATGTTTACGTCTCCCCTACACTAGTGAAGCTTGTTTCGCGTGGTTGCCGCAGAAGGTTCATGCACAATAACATTCCCAGGCAGCTTTTAATTATGTTTGGCGTAAAATTGACGCGTTTTTGCTCACATATAACGATCAGTGCGCCATGAAAACTGACTGCTACAGATTGGTATTGCGTGACGTGACTGTATGACGAACATAAATAACAGTGTGTACAATGAAAATAATGGCACGCACTTCATGTAAGGCATCATTTACATGCCAAGCGCATGGTGCACTCGCGGCCGGTTCGCTGGCTTGATATGCACCAAAATCGGCATTGCGTGACGTGACTATGACGAACATAAATACCAGGTGGTAACATGAAAATAATGTTACGCATGTCATGTAAGGCATGATTTACATGCCAAGCGCACTCGCGGCCGGTTCGCTGGCTCGATTTGCACCAAAATTCTTATTGCGTGACGTGACTGTATAATTGTGCCTTAGATCCCACGCATTATGGGAATCTAATGCGAAGCAGTCAGCAAAGAGGTGCATATATCGCCTTGTTCGTCTTTGAGGCATATGAAGTCATTCATGTCATCACATCTATTTCACTATATATCGCATGTTTCATGATAAACATGTTTCATGATCGCATGTTTGTCATGCATGCATGCATGTAGAATCTGCTGTATACAACGCATGACCTGTAATTTATGTTCGTCAAGCACCCATGTCATGCCATACCAGATTTGGCATACATCCAGTTAACAAAACGGCCGGAAGCGCACAAAGACAGTGTAATGTAAACCACGCCGTACATGTCATGCATGCCATGATTTTCACGTTACCACCTGTCGCTGATCTTCGTCATACAGTCATCTCGCGCTATACTAATTTTGGTGTATATTAAGCTACCGAACAGGCCGCGAACGCACCATGAGCGTGGCAAGTAAGTAATGCTGTACATGACATGTAAGTCATAATTTTCATGTTACCACCTGTCACTAAGTTCGTCATACAAAAATATCTCGTCATATCAATTTTGGTATATATGCATTTCATTAAACGACCGCGAGCGCCCCGAGATCATGTCATGTAAATCATGTTTTACATGGTATGCCTTCCATGATTTGCACGTTATGACCAGTAACTTATGTTCGTCATACACACTTGCCCCGCCATATCAATTTTGGTGTGTATCAAGCTAGCGAAGCAGCCGCGAGCGCACCATGAGCGTGGCATGTAAATCATGCTGTACATGGCATATATATCATTATTTTCATGTTACCATCTGTAGTTTATATGCGTCATACAGTCGTGTTATGCGATACCAAATTTGGTAAATATCCCATTAATGAAACGGCCAGGAGACCACATAGTCTCCTGGCCGTTTAGATAGATAGATAGATAGATAGATAGATAGATAGATAGATAGATAGATAGATAGATAGATAGATAGATAGATAGATAGATAGATAGATAGATACCACGTTCAAACGTTCGCTAAGAAATGCTTCGCATTTTATAATTGCCGACAGCTGAGAGCGTAAATGCCGCACAGTTCGCATTTCTTTATCGCGTTAGTACGCGTGCGTGCGCGTGTAGGCAAGTGAAAATTGCTGCTGTTTCTTTCCTAATCAGCTAGAGAACAACGGTATGCTTCATTCGGGGCTGCAAAAGCGGACGCAATGCGTAAAACATGCGTTACTCCGCGTGAAAGCAACACCGCGCCGCCGCAGCTTCGGCCACGCTGGACCAAATATGGCGACGCGCAGGACGGTCGCGGTACTTTGCCCGTTCCAGTGACTTAAAGCCGAGCCAGTTCCGCGAGCCCCCCAAGAGCCGTGCTGCGCATGCGCGAGGATCAGTGATGTCACGCAGCTGGCGCACTGGAGCCGGCACCCCCCGCGCACTCCGCCACCGCCGCGCGCGACTCGCCGCCGCCGGTCTGCGCATTCCAGAGACAGTGACGTCGTAGCCGTGGCAGACGCACTGGCGCCGGTGCGCGCGCAGCTATTCGCCTTCGCTGTGCAGTCGCCGTCTGATACTGCGCTAGATCCGCTTGATAGCGCCTCTGACTGGCGTTTGCCAGTGTGGTATAGCCATGGAGAAGGAGAGCGCAAATGCTGCTCAATGGCGCAGAAGAACGGAGAAGCTTAACTCATCGGATCCCGAAGTAGTTGCCTGGCAATTAGCGGTTGAGCATAGGAAGAATGAACAGAAGGCTAAACGTGCTGCGGAGACACGAAAAGCTAAGAATAATCAGATGAACCTTTGCTAACTCTACGTATATCCTGGCATAGCCGAGCTAAGCCACTGCAACATTTTTTACCTACAGTTCACACCAACTATGGCAAACAAACGGCCTATTTCACAGGAATCCGTCTGTGGAATACCATACCAACGGCAATGAAAACCTCTCAATCAAATGGCAAATTCACAAAAGAACTGAAGACTTTCCTCACATCTATTCCATAATCTGGATAGTTATGGGCACCTTTTATTACTCTCGTTCCCTTTCATGCCTACTCACAACCTTCTGCTGACGAAACATCGCATCTTACACTGGTGAAAATAGATGTCACTTCCTTTCGTTTTCTTTTCCGTCGTTTGTTTTTTTATCTTTCAGCATGTTCTCATATGAAAACTCTTTAGTAGTGTTTAATTGCCTTTATTTTTTTATGGCGTCTAATTTTGGCTTTTCTTTTGTTTTTTACTGCTTTCTGCTGTTCTTTTTTACGTCGAACTCTTTTTGCCTGCGATGTATCTTATTGGTTGTTTTCTGTACTGCTGTTTGCTAATTCAATTAATTGTCCTACATTCACTACTTTAGGCGGTCCCTATTCAGTCGCTATGGGACCTCCTTATGTATACGGAAATTTTGTAATTCATTTATTGACTAAATAAAATCATCTCTGACTCATTGGCTAACGCCAGGGAAGCGCGGGAGGCCGTCTGTAAGGTGGCGGTGAAGGATGCGCGCTTTTCTGGACATGTGTCACTGCTGACGCGTATCGCATGGCTTCCGCTAGGCGTGAGTTGTTCTAAATTATGGAGCGTCATATATGCAGGGGATGTGTAAAGCAGGACTTGATTAAAAGTGTACAACATCGCAGAATCGGGTACAAAGTGCCTTGTCGTTTAAAACATCAGTGAATAGCGATGAAATCACAGTTTCGAATGCTTTTAACGCCCGTCAGCAGATCTGTCTGCAGGATATATCACGCTATACAATAATCCCCCCCACCCTCCCGAAGCAAAACAAAACACGGCAGGCCTGCGCGTAACACGCAGCGCAGTCACAGCGGAAGCTGGAGCGGCGGCCTTTTTAAAGCCCATAGGGGCGAATACTGCGAGTACTATAGCAAGGTACCCAATACGCCATAAATCATCATAATTTTGCGAATTAAAGAAGTGCCCACTATGCAATTATTAAAGATTGTGCGGTGTATCGAGGTACCCACTACGCGTCTGTGAGGCTTTATGTGCACTTTGTTCGCGCTGTGACTGATGACGATGAAGGAAGGGCTGAGCACTTTGTAATGGGTGAAAAGACACTCGTTACACAATTCGCATCACCTGACGCCTGGTATTATCTTACTCTTCTATTGCTGTAGTGACCCGCCACGGTGGTCTAGTGGTCATGGCGCTCGCTACTGACCTGAAGGTCGCGGGATCGAATCCCGGTCGAGGCGGCCGCATTGTCGATGGAGGCGAAAATGCTTGACGCCCGTGTACTTAGGCGCACGTTAAAGAACACCAGGTGGTCGACATTTCCGGAGCCCTCCACTACGGCGTCTCTCATTACCGTATCATGGTTTTTGACGTTAAACCTCAACAATAATTATTATTCCCTTGCTACTACATCTGTTTACGTGACTCTTTGCCCGATATGACGCCGGTATAGGGTCTTCTTGCGAAGGAGGTTCAAGCACCGGCGTGGGTCGGTCCGGTCCCGGAAGCGCTCAAGTTCCAGCGATCACCACAGGGGTCGCAAAAATCAACTACGGCGAGTAGCGTACTCGAGTGTCATGCAGAGTGTCTGGGTTGAAATCCTGCTGGAACCCTGTCTTTTTTCTTTTTTTAAGTGCGAATGCACTTTATAAGCGACCCTGAATCCGCCGTCCCATAGCAACGGCGCGAGGAGCGGAGAGGAGCGTCTGTAGCAACGGCGCAGCGACGTCACGCCCCACGTGACTGCGCGCGCTCCGCCCTCCGCTCCGTGGCTGCGCGCGCCCCGCACATTGCCTGTGGTGATGAAGGCCGGCGGCGAGACGCCGAACGAAAGCGTGCGAAGCGAGCCGAGCACCCCGAAGCCGATCTGGCGCGGGGACGTGCGATGCGTGAGCGAGCGCGGGCCCTCGAATTCGATCGGCCGGACGCGCGCTTCAAGAGAGACTTCCTGGACCGCAGCTTCGGATACAGCTGCGCGGTGTGCGATCGACTGTGGTTCGACAACAATCTGAGCCCCATCTCGGGCGTGCGCAACGCCGCCAGCAAGTTGAACGCGTTGCGGGTTCTTTGGAACGAGTTCGGAAGACAGATCATCATCATCAGTAAAAGTGCTTTGCACTTAAAAACGGCCAGACCTCCGTGGGTCGGCTGGCGCGTGCTCTCTCGCTGCCGTCTCCTTCGCTCGGCTCTGCAGTTTAGTCGCGCTCGCCCCCTCATAGCATCACCCCGTGCTTCGCACTTCCTCATACTCCCCTTCGGGGAAATGCGGGTTTTTTTTTCAATTTTGTGCGATAGCTGCTACGGACACCGGTGGCGGCCGCGGCAGCGGGGGCGGACAGCTAGCCACCGAAATCGGCTTCTTTATCTCATCGCAGCTTTCGCTGTAAAAGCGCGTGCTGCTTAGCAGGGTGGCCTTAGCAGAGCTATTTTTTCAGCAACACGGTCAACGTTGCTCGAGGCTGTTAAGTGCCGTTTAACCATTTTGCAGATAGTACAATGTCGAGTCAGCTGATACGCTACCTCAAGTAAGAAGTGCTGTCGAGACCACAGAAACCACGAATAAAGAAACATTTCAGAAAAGTTATTCTGTCATTACGACAGTTAGGTGTGGCATATAGAGCTTAAGAGGTGTAATGGTTCACTAAGATGCCACACTCCAGGTGGAAATCTGTGGTGATCGCAGCTGTAGTAATTACCGCGGCAATTAGTTTAAAGTGTGTTTTATACTTTGACCTGATGCGGGTGCGTCAATACGAATTTCGCATTTCTATCGGATCGGTGAAGCAAAGCGAGTAATATGTAGCCACTTACATTCAGGAACGTTGCCGCCCACGAAAGAGACCTGGTAAACGAATGCTTCTAGCTAGACTAGAAAGCCTCCTAAAAGTTCTCTTGTTTTTATTTTCTGCTCGCTTTACACTGGCTCGTGGAATTATCCCTGTCGCAATTCCTGGCATCTGCGTGCCAAATTCATGAGCGAGTACAGACCGGATGTTTCTAGCGTTGCAACATTTTGTAAAGGTTGGATTCATGATGTATGTTATACTGCCACGTGCGCTTATTTTTTTTATCTCTCATTGAACGCTCTTCCCTCAGAAAAAACTGTTACGCATGTTACGCCCCCTCTGTGCAGGTGGCGCTGGGATGTTCTGGAACCTTCGCCATTGTATTGACAGTTGAGATAAGAAAGCGCCTACTACGCGCGTGGTTAAGTTTATTCCGGTACTAACGAGCGATAACTCTGGAATCGTTATCTGCCTGCGCTATACTCTCATGCAAGGAGAAAAAAACAACAGAAAGACCATACACACATGTGCGCGAACTTTCAGCTGTTTAGTGCCCGAAACGCCCCTAAGTATATAGACAAACTGAAAGGTGACTGGCAGATAAAAATTGAGGAAAAGAAATTAATGTGAACTGTGCGAATATATTACTCGAATTGACACGTGTGAGGTGATGTGACGCTGGTGTATGAAATTAAAAGGTGGATCTCCCAGCGCAACAAAGGAAAAGCTGACGTGGTTTGTCGCAGTATTTTCTTTAGACTTGAAGTGCTCCGACATGTCGGCGTTGCTAAACATAGGCTTGCACCTACATCTCGGACAGTGCGCCGCTAAATGCCCTGGTGACCGAAGCACTTCAGTCGCGTGTATGTGGTCTCCTAATCTCAGGCATATACAGCGTGCGCCTGGCCAATATACGCGTTTGTCTACGCAATCCGCGTACCTGTTTGAATGCATTATTTCGCAACTGCTCTTGCCGATTTGTTGTTTGCGGTATTGACGTTTTTGCAAAGACTTTTCATTTCGAAAGGGACTGTGAGCTCCACTTTTGTTCAGCGAAACTCAAAAACAAAGACGAAGAAGAAGGCACATTCGAGCCCCGGCGATGGTGTGTGCTTGAATGTGCCTTCTTCGTGCTTGTTTTTATTGCGATAGCAATTATATGGACACTCTCGGGTGGTTTTTGCCGTCGCCGTCTGTCGACGCCGTCATGTGCCGGATATGTATATGAATGTATATATAAATAAAGCCACAAAGAAAAATAAATCAAAAGAAAAAATTTCCAAAGCGCACCAACGGGACTCGAACCTTCGACCCTCGCTCCAGAGCGTGCTGCCTTAAACAACTCGACCACCCGCCTCCGGCTGTTTAGCATAGCAACGGCGACCTATTTATATACACCATTTAGTGTTAACGACATGCAGAGCCCGGAGGTGCTTCGGTATGTGTAGTATCACCCGCGAGATTGCCCGAAGGGCATGCTTAAATCAACGCTCCTCATTTTTCTTCAGACGCGCACTAAAAGGTGGCCCCTTTCTGTAGCCACTGACGATGTGGAACGCCGAGTAATAGATGCGTCTAACGCCACCGCGCGGCTGGAGATATGGAGGGGTCACTCCACGCACCGCAGTTTTAAAGAAAAAGATGTCTAAGAGCGTTGGGAACCGGTTCTTGGCCAATCCCCCAGTGTGGGTATGAGCCACAGCTTCTAGGGTCTGCTCTACTCTACTTGTAGCGCGCTGCTCAAACACGAAGTAGTAACAACTGCAACAGTTCACGCTCGTCGTGCGTGTACCTGTGCGTTCTTTTCGAGTGTCCTTCCTTGTGTTTGAGCAGAGCGCTGCAAGTGTCGAGCTGTGGCCGTTGTTAGTTCGCGGTCGTCCTGTGTGTGTTCTTTTCGCCAGTCCTGTGCACTCGAGCGGCGCGTTGCAAGTACTGAGCTGCTTGCCGTTCTTCGTGTGAAATTCTATTTTGTTGCTATCACAATCATTGCTTCGCTGTTGCGGCGAAACTGTGACTTTTGAGTTTCGCTGATTTCCTCGCACCTAAATATCATATTCTCCAACTTCTTGATTTACCGATTTTATATCCATTTACAGGTTCAAAATTATGTACAGTTGCAACTCGACTTAACGAGCTGATGGGGGCGCGCAAATTATTTCGTTAACTCTGGAAGTTTTAAAAATCGAACATGGAATTTTTCGGTCCTTCGGAATCTAAAACTGTAACACAGTGTCACAGAAAGCTACCGTGGCATTTTATTTGCCACTAACACACGCGTACGCGTGTGAAAAGTCAGCGAGGGCAGCTCGAACTTAATTCCTCCCATCTCGGGCGATACAGACGAGGTAGATGGTCACGTGAACCTGTGACAAGCTGCTGACATTTAAAGACTGGGAGAACGAATGCAGTTAATCTGCGAGCAGGCAGAGCAAGGAAGTTTGCAAAGAGACGATCAGTGCCATCTATCGCATAAACCAATGAATAACGAAAGCAACCACCGTGTTCCTGTAAGAGCATTTGCAGGGACAACAATCCACTACCGCCCAGCGCCTGTGATATGTAAAAGCGCTACCGCCTGCGACGAGTACCCTCGCCAAAATAAACTAGCGTCGTGACTAGGGTGGCGAAATGTTCGAACGCGATAGCGTAACAGCGCAGGTCAAAAAAAAAAAAAACATGGCTGATCCCTCTGTCATAGGAATCTGTATAACACGAAAGTGAAACGTGTCGTCACAGAAGTAGTTGATTGTTCATAGTGCATTAGTATATGAGAGCTTGTACAATGTCTACTGTTTGGCAGATATAGCACCGTTTGATGTGGACGCACTCACGTTGTGGCACATCTCCGTACCAACGACTAACGCCCATGATCATGATTTAACCCTTGCGGTAGCTCAAGTTCTTAACATATGCGTGGACACCGCATATGGTGAATGCCGAGAAAATATGACATCAACAAGCACATAATAAACACTGATACTCGATATGCACTCCTTCGAAGCGCCGCGGAACGCGAAGAGAAACGCTACGCGCGTCGTGTGTTCCTTTTAGCCTCACAGGGCGAGCCTCAGTGCGACAGCCAGGCGAGCTTCGGAGAGCTATTTTTAGGGGCGAAGCTCCTTAAGGTGGCACCCGTTCGTCCCTCGTAGTCGTAGTCGTAGTGCGTAACCAGTCTTACGCTTTGACCTCCAAGGTGGTGCCGGTGGGAGATTTTTCCTGTGCTTTGTTGAACAATAAAAAAATCGCAGCGTTAGCTAAAAGCCGACTTCTTCTGTCTCTCATTCCCATTAGCAGCCATTCTTTACCTCCAAGGTAGTGCCTGGTGAGATTTCTCCTGTGCGTGATTAAACAATAAAAATTTTGTTCAAAACGCCGTTGATTGATGAAATAAACCAACGAAAGACGCCAGATGTTTTGTAAAAGCAAAAAAGAAAGAACGCCAGATGTTTCTAAAGCAAAACGAAAAGACGCCAGCTGCTTAACGAAAGACGCCAGATGTTTTCTAAAGCAATGGTTTTCTAAACAATGAAAATTCACAGCGTACATGTAAAATTAAAGCGAGCTGCAAGTCGTCATAACTCATCGAACCTTTAGTATAAACGCGCCCGATCTCACGTCGGTGATGATGTACTGGGCAGAATTCACGGAAGATTCACGGTTTACCGATGAACCTCCGCAGCTTCGCCCACTCATCATCATTCACTCCGTGGATATGCTGTGATTTTTGATATGGATGGATGCTATGAACGAGGCTTGGGCTAAATCCGCCTCCTCGTGCTGTGTTAAAGCGTTGACGAAATTACACTTATATTGGAAACGCGCCGAATGGGACGATCATTGCAACGGCCTTTTTTTTTTCGAGCCTGGTGATGCACATGTCACCGACACATTATAAGCGCCGTGCTCATAGCACGGCCGCTAAAAAAAACCTCTTTTTTATTTAGCGGCCGTGCTCATAGCATCCATCCATCCATTCAAGAGCACCGCGAAAGGAAAGTGTGAAAGATAAAAGGCGCGTTCATGTAGCCTCCGTTATTTGTTTGGCGGTAGCAGGTCTGTGACCGTGGCGCAGGGAGTCTGGTCTCGCCAAGCTTGGTGTGCGGAAGCATGATGGCTTGCTCCGTGGACGGCGTTACAGCGGCCGCGCCTGGCCGCGGTGTTTAGATGTTCGCGCCCGCCGGCGGGCTACAAGTTTGTTCTACCAGCTTTGCCGAAGGATGAAACAATGAAACCATGTGTTTTTCTGCATTGTGACGTCGGCGGAAGACCCTACATGATTGAGGATTTCCGAGCACCACTGGAAGAACTGGGTGTCATCAAAGCGGTGGGTGGCATTGGGCCCTCCCAAATGAGTCACGTTTGGATGCTCGAGCTACGTTCTTCAGAAGCAAAAAATATGCTTTTGAGCAGTGGCGGAATTCAAGTGAAAGGGCGATACTGTGCGGTTATTGGCCCTGTGAAGCAGGAGCTTACAGTGAAGGTACACTGGGTAGCTTTCGACGTGCCTAACGAGTGCTGTTCGAAAAGTGTTGAGCGAGTACGGTGGTGTGAAAGAAGACAAGCTAGAGGAGTGGAGCGTACCACGCTTTCAACTGGCCGAGTCGACAACTCGCGTCGCTCGTATCACCCTTCGTGAGGGCATCACTCCGGACGAGCTGCCGGATCTCTTTAAGATTCAAGGAGGAGCAGATCTGGTGGTGGTGCCAGGCAGAGCACCCAACTGTCTGCGCTGTCGAATGAAAGGGCATATCCGCCGTGAGTGCCGAACGCTGAGATGCACCACATGCCGCGCTTTCGGTCACGAACGGCAAAATTCTGTGCGCACTTATGCCACAGTGATAGGCGCCACGCCAAAACGGCAGCATCTTCATGACTTAATGGATGAAGTTGAAGCGGAAGAGGCAGCTTCGCCAACAACCAAAGAAATTATCGAAAGAAGCCAGGGCAGTGGTTGTGTGGCGGGAACGCTAGCGGCGCCGCAGGAGGCAGAGAACTGACGCTCGGGAAAGGAGAGTACTACACTTCTGGCCACTGAGCCTTCGGAGGAGGTGCCGGCGGCGCGTTCTATGGTGCGTTCGCGAGCAACGCGTCAAAACGCATTTGTCAGAGAAGGCGATAACGCCAAGGTGGACGGCAGTACGTCAGTAGATGAGACTGAACAAAGAAAAGAGACGGATAATATTGAGGGAGGCAGCTTTGGAGGAGACCAAGGCGCGTTGGTAAAAATGAATGTGGACCCAGCACTTGTAAAGAGACGCCGTGAGGAGGATGACGCGGATCCCGAACGCGAACAGCGGCAGCTTGAATGCGAATGGAAGAAGACAACTGGAAAGAAGCGGAAGTACCTTCTAGAGCTGTGCACGGGCCGTATTTCCGAGCCCGGCCCGGGCCCGTTGACTTTGTCGAAGGCCCGCCCGAGCCCGACGGCAAAGGGCTGCGAGCCCGCCCGGCCCGGCCCGACCTACGAAAACACAATCCCGGGCCCGGCCCGGCCCGGCTTTTTGAAGGTTCGCTGCGAAAACCAAACATCGTTTTCTGGTAATTTGGCATTTTATTGAGCATATCAAATATGATCAAACGACACACGACGAACAGTCTCTATTACACAGATTACAAATTACAAGTAGACGGCCTCATCCCGGCAACAATGTAGTTCGCTCGCCAAAGCCGTCACGTGTATGGGGTATGCCCATGCAAGCGTCAGCTTGCACGAAGGCGATCTACGTCGGGCCGCTCGTCGCTGTCGCGTGCATTTTCACTAATATGGGATTTGGCCTTAAATCTAACGCGAACAGTCGCGTGGCGCCGTCACTAGCTCAGGTGGTGTTACTTCGCTGTTTGTCGGAGTGCAACAGAGGCATTGCTGTACCTGCTCCCCTTTTGTTTAAAGTAGGGAATGGAAAGGAAAAGCGGTAAAGGGCGGTCGCGGAAAAGGCGCTGTATGCGTGCTCGAAAACAATTCCCACTCATTCTCTATATTTCGGGCTTGAGTCGGGCTCTGCGCCGGGCCTGAGCCCGGCCCGATAAAACTCCGAGTAGCCCGAACCCGGCCCGAGCCCGAGGTGAAAATACGTCGGCCCGCCCGAGTCCGGCCCGTGAGCCGGGTCGGGCTCGGGCTTTCGGGCTACCCGGAGCCCGTGCACACCTCTAGTACCTTCCCCGCACCCGAGCAGCGTCGCTAACCGCGGCAGCTGCTCTGACGAGGGAAGAATGCAGGCTGTCGGCCCCGCCGGTTAGTGCTAGGCTCCCGGCGTCCTTTCAAAACGCAAATGGCGGCGCCTAATGTACTCCTTCGCGTGGTCACTCTGAATGTTAGCGGTTTGGGTGCGAAACGCAGGCAGTATCAGCTATAGCGTCTGGCGCACGACCTGGACCTGGTACGTGCTCGCGGTTCAAGAAACTAAGGTGGAGAGTGAGAGTCATACTGACAGCATGGTCGCACCTTTTAAATGCGAAGCATTTCTTAGCGAACTTCTGCGAGTTTGAGCGTATCTATCTATCTATCTATCTATCTATCTATCTATCTATCTATCTATCTATCTATCTATCTATCTATCTATCTATCTATCTATCTATCTATCTATCTATCTATCTATCTATCTATCTATCTATCTATCTATCTATCTAGCCGCCTACGACTTTGGGCTCTCCTGGCCGTTTTGTTAATAGGATATACACCAAAATTGGTATGGCGTAACGTGACTTTATGACTAACATAAATGACAGGTCATAACATGAAAATCATGATATCCGTGTCATGAACGACATGATTTGTATGCCACTGCTTTGGTGCTCTTGCGGCCGTTTCGTTTGTTTGATATATACCAAAATTGGTATGGCGTGACAATAGTGTATGACGAACACAAGTGACAGGCCCTAACGTGCAAATCATGACACGCATATCATGTACAGCATGATTTACATTCCACGCTCATGGCGCGCTGGCGGCCGTTTCGCTAAATTGATATACACGAAAATTGGTATCGCGCGACGTGACTGTGTGACGAACACAAATAACAGATGGTAACATGAAAATCATGACACGCATGTCATGTACAGCATGACTTACTGTCACGCTCATGGTGCCCTGGCGGCCGTTTCGCTAGTTTGATATACACCAAAATTGGTATCGCGCGACGTCACTGTGTGATGAACACAAATAAAAGGTGGTAGCGTGAAAATCATGACACGCATATCATGTACAGCATGATTAACATTCCACGCTCATGGTGCGCTCGCGGCCGTTTCGCTAGCTTGATATACACCAAAATTGGTATCGCGCGACGTGACTGTGTGACGAACACAAATAACAGGTGGTAGCATGAAAATCATGACACGCATGGCATGCACAGTATGACTTACGTGCCACGCTCATGGCGCGCTGGCGGCCGTTTCGCTAAATTGATATACACGAAAATTGGTTATCGCGCGACGTGACTGGTGACGAAACACCAATAACAGATGGTAACATGAAATCATGACACGCATGTCATGTACAGCATGACTTACTGTCACGCTCATGGAGCGCCGGCGGCCGTTTCGCTAGCTTGATATACACCAAAATTGCTATCGCGCGACGTGACTGTGTGACGAACACAAATAACAGGAGTAATATGAAAATCATGACACACATGCCATGTACACCATTACTTCGTGTCACGCTCATGGGGCGCTGGCGGCCGTTTTCGCAAGCTTGATATACACCAAAATTGGTATCTCGCGACGTGACTGTGTGACGAACATTAATAACAGGTGGTAACACGAAAATCATGACATGCATGTCATATAGGGTATGATTTAGGTGCCACGCTCATGGTGCACTCCCGGCCATTTTGTTTACTGGATATATACCTAAATGGGTATGGCATGACAAGAGTGCGTGACGAACATAAATAGCAGGTCACGCATCGTATACTTGTAGCAGAATATACGTTTCATTGCATGGCATATACCAGATTATACACGCATGCATGTATGATAATCTCGCGATATATAGCGAATTAGATGTCACGACATGAATGACTTCATAAGCCTCAATGACAACAAGACGATGTGTGCAGCTCTTTGCTGGATGCTTCGCATTATCTCGATTCCCACACTGCGTGGGATCTGCCGATTTTTTTTGCACTATTACTGCATGTGCGTGAGGTCATGGCGTTGGCTCCTCCGCAGGATGTTGTCTCCTACTGGATACCTCAATCGGCATTGCAGTAGAGAAAGTGGTGCGTTGTGACCGCGCTAGATTTGTGATGTGTGATTTCGATTTTGCTGGGTGTGGTTTCCGTGTGGTGTGTGTTTATGCCCCTACGTTGCCCAAGGAACGTTTGCAGGTTCTTTCAAGATATCTATCATATGTTAGACTGTGATAGAGCGATGATCCTGCTTGGTGACCTTTAATTGTGTTTTAGAAGCTGATGACCGTTCTACAGAATCGCGTGTCAGTGATGCCAGTTCAGTGCACTTAACGGAACTAATTGGCAATCTTCCTATGCTTGATGTGACTTATACAGCTGTCGGGGAAAACGCCTGACACTTTACTCATTTTCAAGGTAGCAGTCATGCTCGGCTCGACCGAGCTTAGGTGACCTCGGAAACTAGCATGCAATTGCAGGAAACTACGTGGTGAAACAAGTAACGTTCAGCGATCAAAGTTTGGTTATGTTCGAGATAGGGGACAAGATGAAAAAAGTTGAATGGGAGCTTTGGAAGTTTAATGAAAAGCTATTGGATGACGAGGAATTTGTCGACCACTTGAAGAGTAAAATCAAACGTTTGGTTGATCAAAAGGAGCAGGACAAGTTCGAAGAATGGGAAAGCTCCACAACGCATTAAATTTAAAGCAATAGAAAGAGGGTGCCAAATAAAGTTTTTGATGCGTAGGGAAGAGAGATGCTTGCGATCCCATCTAGAACATGTAATACTAGAGGAAACAAATAGTCCTGGGTTATTCATAAGCGAAATAAGAGAAACGAAAACAAAATTGGAGGCTATAGAACACGAAAAATACAAAGGTGCGATGGTTCGGGCTCGATCTGGGAAACTTCTTGTAGGAGAGGTGCCAACCAAGCGTGCCCTCTCAGACGAGAAGACTTATGCATGTTGCAATGAAATAGGTGAAATAGAGTATGCTGGCACTGTAGCGAGGAACCGAAACGCGATTAAACTAGCGTTCGTAGAGTACTATAAAAAACTTTGCTTTGCGAAAACCCCGCAATCCAAACTTTCGGCAGGATTTTTTACCTGAAATACCGCAATTGGAAAGCCAACAAACGGATTTATTAGCAATAGAAATTACCGTGAAAGAAGTGGAGTAAGTTATTGATCAACTGAAGCCGGGAAAGTCTCCCGGTCAGATGGCTGCCTTTTATAAGGCATTGGAGCCGCACTTTGCCTTAATTCTTCAAGAAGTATTTGTTGAGGCTTTTCGAAGAGGGCGCTTACCACCTTCCTTTGCGTGGGCACACACGGTGCTGATTCCGAAGTCCACTGATGAAGCAGAGCGTAAAACAGTGATAGGGTATAGACCCATAACTTTAACAAATGCAGATTACAAAGTTTTTATGAAAGCCTTGGCTAGTAGGATGCAAAGTATTATTACAGATTAAGTAGGGCCACATCAGCCTTGTGGCATCAAAGGTAGAAGTATATTTACAAACAGTCATGTAGCGAGGAGTATTCTGAGACTGGCGATGCTCAGTTAGGTAAAGCAGCGATGGTACAAATCATTTTTCAAAAGCCTTTGATATGGTATGTCATGTCACACTTTTTGAAATATTGGAACATGCTGGCCTGAGAGAGAGAGAAGAGGGAGAAAGGAAAGACAGGGAGGTTAACCAGAAGCAGTCTCGGTTTGCTACCCTGCACGTGGGAAGGGGTAAGGGGATGTAAAAGAATGGAAGAGAAGAAGAAGAGTTTGTGACGACAGCACGCGACAAAATACAACAACAACAAACGAAACAAAACAAACGAAGTCATAACCGCAGTCCAAGTACTGCACAGCACCATTGTGAAGGAGATCGAATGGCATATCAAAACTGTACCACCAGTTTGGTTGTAAATGGGGAACTGACAGAACGCGTTTATGTTCGTTCGTCTGTGAGACAGGGATGCCCCATGTCACCATTACTGTTTGCTTTGTTTTTTTTTGTTTTTAAAGCCCCTGTGTAGGAAAATCATTAACAGTGATCAATTAAGAGGTTTCCGGCTGCTATCCTGTGAGATACGCGTGCTTGCATATACTGATGATGTTGCATTTATATGTACTGACAAGGAAAGTGTGAAAATAGCACTGCAGATCACGCAAAGCTTTTGCGACCAAACTGGTAGTTTATTGAACGGAGAAAAAAGTTTTGGATTATGGCATGGTTCGTGGCAGCAGACACCCACTGTCTATGAGAAAATGCAGTGGAGCACTGTACCCAACAAATACCTAGGAGTACCACTAGATAGATATAGGGAAAATGCGCAGTTTTGGAGAGACAAGGCGGATGAAATGAGCACAAAGACTTTAAGTTGGGTTGGGCGGGATTTGTCAATATTTGCAAGATCCACGGTATGTAACATTTTTTTGGCAGCTAAAATATGGTACGTTTTCCAGGTTCTGTACTGCAGAAGTAATAGTCAGCGTTTTCATAGGGTATTTGCAACATTTGTCTGGAATTGTAAATACGAGCGAACATCTCGGACTAATCTTTTCCGGAAGGTCAGAGACGGTGGGTGGGGGTTAAGTCACCTGTTCTTGAAACAGGTGATTAGTAGATTCTTATTCTTAAGATATCAGCAAACCCGTTCATACGTACAAATATTCAGGTAATGTTACCGGGAGCCATACCAGAATTTGTTGTCTCCACCATGGACAATGTTCCGTTTAAAATATCCCGGCCGCTACTTATTCGAGGTGGTCTCTCCCTATAGGTTTCTTATAAATAGATTTTCTATTGAATACTTAAGCAACGTTCTAGGAAGCGCCTACTGAAAGACCTGGTAGACATAGTTTTTTCCAGCCCTCCTCTACAGAACCATTTATGGGGAGGGATCGGGAAGGGACGTCCTGAAACGCGTCAAAAAGATGTTATTTCCACCTGGTGCTAAAACGTTTTTCTTTAAACTTCACACGGGCACACTAACTGTGAAAACATGGCTCGAACAACGAGCCATGTTTGTGCCGTGGGGAGGTGAATTGTCTTTTGTGGAACAAACCAGAAACTGTAGACATGTTTTTAATTGAGTGTTGGGACGCTGTGTTTTATTGGGATGTTCAGCAGAGAACGCTGAAGAAGGAACTACCAGTTGATGCCTACGGTATTCGTTTTGTGCCTGTTCGAGGAAATAGTGTCCCCTATGACCTCTTCACGCTTCTAGGTCTTTATAGCTATGGAGGTCACGTATGGATGTATGAAATGCTGAGCACCAAGCGCGATCGGTTAACGCCTATTTTGTTGAACAGATCACGAAGCCCAGAAAAGTGCTAGAGCACCGAGGGGCAAGTGATGAAATGATTTGTATATTAGATACATTGAAAACAGTTAAAAGTGCATAAGTAGGTACAGCCAGCTTCAACATGCTTGTGGTGATGTGTGGCACATGTGTATATGTATATAGTGTATTAACATTGTAATAAAGAAAAAAAAAGTTTGGGGGTAGCTCAATGGGCTAAACGCCCGCCAGCCAACATCGCGGACCGAGAGGTCATGAGTTGGACTCCTCTCAACCAAACTTTTTCCTATAGTTTTTTTTATTTGCCATTTGATGGCGTTCATTTTGCTGACGTCTTTCCGTGACAGAAATACGTCATGAAAGTCTTGGTGGACCCCGGCATAAAACACTTTCGTGTCAAAAAGAGCCATCTGTTTAAATATTGGAAATAAGTGTATTTTCGCTTACTTATTTCCGCAAAAACTTTGCTAACTTGAGTTCCTTTCTATGAAAGCTTCGTTAATTCGAGTTGATGACACTATTGAACGCAATGGGTATCTGTCAGGGAAGGTAAACTTCTTCGTTAAATCGCGAAATCGGTCAAATCTTGTTTCCTTAGATGGTTTTAACTGCATATTTCTTTAATATTATTGCTCTCTATTATTTCATTGAACAGGCGCTCTCCGCAGGGCAGAGGCGCGTGACAGATGTCGTCGAACAGTTTCTCTCGAAGGCAACGAATATTGAGAAGTGGGAAAGGCACTCTCGCTAATGCAATCACCGCTCGACACCTGACCAGGCAGAAAATCCAGGACTCTGCTTCGACCACCTACGCGAAACCATGAGGGCCGTTGTAGAGCCGCCCAATTTTTTAAACTGAACGCAGGAGCGTCGACCGCCGAGTCGATAAGCGCCGTACGACGGAGCACAGCGGCGACATGAACGAGAATACGCGCGTGCGTGAGGTGAGCAGTCCCGTGCAGCTGTCGTCTGCTAGGTTGTTCCGGAAACCAGACACTACCCCCGCTTCTTTGAGCACCATTATCGCGTGAGCCTTCTTTCTTTTCTGAACGCTGCCATCAAGTTAAACGTCGAGTGGTCGCGCTTCAGATGGATGGGATCGGATATACACCCGCTTGTTATACTACGCGCGTGTCCGCATTTATTTCCCGCCTGTGGTTCACGCAGCATTTTCCTGAGACAAAAACGATACCTGCCACTGCTCCTGCCATTAAGCACTCTTAAGTTACCGGCGCTCATCACAAGAGCTTCGACGAACAATCACTTTAATTTACCGGTTGCTAAAAATGTTTACGCTCGGCGGCTAATAGAATTTCATGGCGCTCTTATTGAGAATGCTATACTGGCCCGATGGAAAGCAGCACACAACTTTTCTGCGGCCATGATCGTTTTATGTTAGCGATTAGTGGTGTAGTTGATAAATAATTACGTGCTTTGCTTGTTTCTAAAAGTGCATTGCGGTATCGAGTATATGCATTATACCTGTTCCTCTTGCACTGTTGGTACCGTTTACTGAGACATGTGGCTATCTAACCATGGTCCCGACACTAGTCAGACAGGCTAGGAACCAAAAATGTTTGTTCGAAGTTTTTGTATTACATGTTGAAAGTGACAATAAAAACACCAAGAAACTGGGCAAATGAAGAAAGGACAAAGTAGCACGTGGGGGTTGGGTCCGTTTCGCATAAACAGTCTAGCAGACGAAAGCTGCACCGGATTGGTCACACTGCCCGCGCACCATACGCTCGTTCATTTCGCCGCTGCACTCCGTCATACGGCGCTTATCGACTCGGTAGTGGACGTTCGTGCGTTCAGGTTAAAAAAACAATGGGCGGCTGTACGGAAGAACTGCGTGAAATGTTGCCGTCGCCTGCGCCTCTAGTGGCCTCCACCGGAAACAATACCGGAGCCCTTAAACTACTGAGAAAAACGGAAGCCAGAGAAGCCAAAAGGCGGCGGCTGCACGTCGTTTTCGCACCGATTCGCGCTCTCTGCGCGCGTTGGCCGTCCTTCAATGCCCGCTCTTCCCCCGAGCGAACGACACGCGGCCGTCCCGTAGGGAGTCCAAAGGGCAACTGCTGATAACAGCGCTAGCGCCTTATCTACGTCATGAGACAAAGGGGCACAAGGATTAGTGAGAAGTGCCGCCGCCGAGTGTCGCGACACTTGTGAAAGAGGCATCGGCACTGGCGAGGAGTCACATTTGGCGAGGGCGCGCCGAAAACAGTTGTGCTGCGCACCGATTTGTCCGCGCGCGTAATATCGTTCGACGCGCCATTTTGTCCAATGCCGCTATCCACCGGAACTCAGCCATGCACTGCTTCGCTGTAATATTCTTCGCGAGGAAATCCAGCAGCCGCAGTGAATGCTTGAATTGTCATACCTTCAGCCGGCAGCCACGAGCTAAGCCGCTGCCGCACGCCGCACAGGCGTCGCCCTTGTGATGCAATACACTTGTAATGCAATAAAGCATACGCGCTTGACTATTCGTCGCTTAAGCTGCAGAAAGCCGCTGCATGCATTGGTGTACTAGCGCAAATAAGACAGTGCATGCGCTGTGTCGTGTCATTGCCGTCGTACGATTCTGGGAGCAATCTATCGCCGGCCCAAAGCTACTTTTTCTGCTTTCGGATACGACTACGACTTACAGAGATAACAAACACAATCACAATTTTCTGTCGAAAAAGGTGACCTTAAAAATAATGACTCGCAGTCGGTGCGCACTTCGTTGACCAGTTATTCAACGCTATCAAAATGTGCGAATTTTACACCTTCTTGGGGGCCAAGTTTACAGTACTTCTCATTCGTAAATGTGTTGCCAGTAGTGATGCAGAACTATCGGTAAATTGACTATCGATAGTATCGATAGTTTCTTTGAAACTATCGATAGTGTAAACAAACTATCGATAGTACTACTATCGATAAACTATCGATAGTCGAATCGGTAGTACCATAGGTAATATTACTAGCGATACTACTGCCACGCGTGTTTTATTGCTTTGTTTTGAAATATTCGGGTTTCACCCACAGACTGTTAGCTGTGTTTGACGCAGACCGCGCCGCAATGTTTGAGAAGCTTCGCGATTGTTTGACATTTTAAGATTACGCGCCGGACGCGAATATTCACGTTTATTCGAGAGCTTACGCCAGCACCAGCGATAACGCTGGAAGGTTTGATGACTGATGTATAAGAGACGAAGCGTTCACTGGTTATCAGATTACTCGACGGCCGGCGACTGTTCTCGCCGCAATCAGTGCGCAGCGTGTATCGCTTGTATTCTGAGTATTGATTTTCTGGGCACAAGTTCGACCAAAAAAAAGAGCTTCGTATTTCCCAGTCTTGCTGCAGAATTCTTCACTGTCACAACCACGTGACACAACTATCCATAGTGGTGCGAATAACGATGGTGTTGCTGGCTGGCCAAATTGCCAAAATATTCGCGATAGCCTACTATCAGCTTCGCTTAATTTATGAGGAAATTTTTATAGAGAGAAATTATTTGCGCAGTGAAAATGGCGGCATATGTCCATCAATAAATTAATATTTAAAAGCAACCAGTTACATCTTACAGTTAACAAACTTAGTTCTTGATAATTTTTTTATATTGAAATCATCAAATGCAATATAAACTCAAACCGCGCAGTTTCTACCCCATGTAACGGCTTCCTTTCCCGCTACAGCCTGCTCCTCCGGCTTCACTATGTAAACACGCGCGCGGGGAACCAAATTTACTAGATGCGAAGCAGCTTTTGCTCGGGGCTGTGTCCGTAGGTACGTAGTTCCATTGGCGACAGTCCGCTTTCTACCGCCTAGCATAGCCATCTGAGCGCTTGCTTGCCCCAAGGAGAAGTCTTCCTCCTCTTGTTTCTTCGACCGCCTTGACGATGATACGTGCAAAGCATTTTAGGGACCCGGGTTGCCGTATGCTGTCCTAGCTTGGCGTAACGCAGACAAAACCATGTGTGCTGGCACGCGCGAGCGCGTTCGGGCCTGTGTAAGGGGCTATGTAAGACGTTGTGGCCTCTCCCCCTTACACTCTCTCAGCAATCATGTGATGGCGTCGGGGAACGAGATTCTGCGATGAATCCGCGTGGCGTACTTCAACAAGAGTTCGGGAGGAGTAACAGCAACAGCAACAACAGTGATTTCATGGTGTGCTCCACTTGCAAGGACGCGTTAACATCGGGCAAGGTGCCCGTGATGAACGGAACTTTAAGTCGACCCATGCGCTGCTTCGCATCCCCACATGGTTCCCTTTAGTGGGAGATGATGTAATTTTTTCCTGCAATGAGTTCGCGCTGTTGATTTTAAACTATCGATAGTACTTACTATCGATAGCACTATCGATAGTATCTTTAACTATCGATAGTTCGATAGTGACTCAACTATCGATACTATCGATAGTACCATCGATAGTTCTGCATCACTAGTTGCCAGTGGTCGGCCGGCTTCACTGCGTCTAGTATCAGGATCCGGCCAAATATTCCCGCACGAATGTTTTTAGCGTAATACTTTTTGTGAGTACCGGCCGTCTGCACAAACTGAACCTGACGTTATATTTATATCGCTATAGCCTTTACATCATTTCAGGCACTAACCGTGTAGCACGAGTGCCCACAAACTCCTCGGTTTCCTAAGTGCACGCGTAGTTGCACACACGTATGTCGTGGTCAGGTAAGCAACACATTTGCGTCAGTGATATCACAGTTTTACTACGAAAAACTGCGCAAACTAAACAGGGACAGCGAAGACACACGCACAAGTGTAGACTAGCAACAGGAAATTTATTGAAGGAAACAAAAATATAAATAACAAGAAAAACCACGTGAACGATTAGAGCTTGTCGTTTAGACAATCTATCTCTAGTCTGTGTAACGTAACCGAATGCCTGGTAACGCAGATGATGCCATACTTTCGGATATAAAATGCCTCAGCCACTTCTCGCGCTGTCCTATCTTTATGCCTAGAGAGCACCTTTGTTTCATGCAGCAACGAGTGACATTTGCAAACTTTGCAATGCAAGCACAAATTTGACGAAGGCTGAGCCTTCAGCGGAATCCTGTGATCCATGCGAATATCATATATATATATATATATATATATATATATATATATATATATATATATATATATATATAGCTACGTACCAGTGGCGTCGCGGTCAACAAGACAAAGAAGACGACAACAAGACAGTCTGGCGCGAGCTGTGCCTATCAGCAGCGCTGCTCGCCGCTTAACCAGTTGTAAATACATGTGTCTGTGTCTTTCCCGTAACAATATATATATATATATATATATATATATATATATATATATATATATATTTATATATATATATATAGTGTTGGCTCCGCTTTTGCAGCAGTCTAATAAATATTACATTTGTATTCCTATGATTCAGCAAGCTATTAGCCCCGAGAAGTTGGGGTGGCGCCGCCTGGCGGGAGGCGTGGATGACGTCACGGCAAGGACTCTTCGACTCCCGCCATGACGCGCCGGCATATCGCGCAATTGCTTCGGGCGCTGTTCCGCTGTTTACGTTCGCTTTTTGCCTGTCTCAAGCTTCAGATGAATGAGGAAAACAGCATCGTTAATATTCCTAGTAAAACGACAAAAACTTTTATGCATTTTTTTTTCACAGTCCCCAACGGTGCCCGCGCGCCGTCGTGCACACTTTGAAAGGGGTGATCAGGTTTGTCGTTGTGTCGCGCTGCTAACTTCGGGGATGGGTCTGATTCCCGACCACAGCAGCCGCATTCCGACGGGTGTGAAAAGCAACATTTCTCTGCTTAGATACGGAAGTACGTTAAAGAATTCGAGGTGGTCAAAATAATCTGCAGCGTGTCTCACACTCGTGTCGTGGTCTTGACACGCAAGACATTATTAGGTTGCGTTGTTCACGGGCGATTCCTTTAAAAAATATGATGGCTTCGCCTCCACAAGTGTTATTTGCATCGGACGCATCTGTGATCGGCGGACAGCGTTCTTGCCCGAGTGCCAAGCCCCGCGAACGATTACGAGAGCGATTGAGCCTCGCAAAATATCTCGAAAGCGCTCGGCCGAGCATACCGCCGCAGTTGTTGTGTTTGTTTTTCTTGTGTACTCGCTCACTCATCATGTTGTTTAGTTTCACGTTTTTCCCGCAATAATTTCGCGACTTCATTTCACAACATAAAAAAGTTGAGTTAATTGCGGAAACTCCTTATTGCTGCCAGATTCTGTCTTCATGCAGCATCGTAGCAACGGCGCTGTTACACTTGTATAAGTACTAGTTTAGATAGCCAGCTTGTAAATTAATATTTGCATTTGATATACCCCTGAGCATCATCAACCTTTATGTCGACATGACGTGCGAGACCATTATTCACTCATTAAGGCGAAGGACGTTCAATTAATACGTGGGCCACGTCACTGAGAGTGCCATCGAAACAGTTCAAAATGTGCATTTCGACTTTCAGGCGTTTGTTTTGCAGACGATTGTTATCAACAGTGCTCCCACGAGAATTTAACATTACCGCTCGTGACCCGGCGGTTGATCAGACCAGCAGTTCATGCAAATCGGGGTATACGGCCACATAATCCCAGACGAGTGTTGAGAAGAAATGTTTACGTAAATCCAAGTATACTAACACCTCAGATTTTCCGAAACCATTGTGTGCGTGGCAGTATTATTTTGTTCAATTTTCCGGATGTATTAAGTGATTCTTTACGATAGACGGATTCATCTAAAGTCTCCTGTAGCAGAAAGCGCAATTCTGTCAAATCACCTAGATAATCTGCAAAGGCAGACATAACTTGCACGATAAACCACAATGTAATTAGTGAATTGAAAACGTCCTAATTTAATTTTTAATCTTCGGGACGCGTGTTTTAACCGTAGAGTCTACGGCCAAGTTGTAATAAAGTTAGAACCATTAGCGGAAAATATTTAGCACCGATGTCTTGGAGTATGTGGTGAAAACAACAAACGTCTTGCTCTCGTGCATCACCATTTTCACGGTGAAGCTTCCTTTCGGACGGGAATTCGCCCATTATAAGCTATATTATCCAAACTTTCTACAGCTTACTAAACTTTCGCTAATAGTGTAAACTTCCGCCTTCTACCTTGGGAAAGTTGCATCGCAAGAATGAGCAGTAATCACTACCGTATCGCGAAAGAGCGGGTACGCGGCGGGCGCAGAAAAAGGCGAGCCTCGGCAGCGGAGCAAGCGAGTCCTTGCCGTGGCGTCACATCGCCGCGACTGCCGCGCCGCCAGTGTTCGTTCTCGGGGCTAATATTGAAGCATTGCTCGACCCCGGAGGAATACATTAACGAAAGTTACGTATGACATTCACATCATAGCACCGTAAAGTGCACTTAGACCGCCAGAACGAGGCAGTGTCCTCTTCATTTCTTACGAGGCTGGGTGATCGCCGCATGCTGACCGAAGATGATGCCAGATTGACTGACAGCCGCTTTGTAGATTAGGCTACGTAAGCAACATACGCCCAGGTAGTCTACGAATAAACGACAAGCGCCATCCACTGATGTTGGTCTACGTACCACTATCCAGGCCTACCAGTTTCAATGGACTATATCGACAGACAGTTTGTCGATGAAATGACTGAGTCATCTACAATTGCTAACAGCTGTACTATACCTCATACTTCACTACACATGGACCATTCGCCACCGCGAACACGACCGGATCCGATAACAAGTCATGACCAGCTGCTGGTGCTCACTGATCACGGTGATGATTACCTTGTTCAAGAACTGTCAAGAACGTCTTCCATACACACACACGGGTTCGTGAAACGTGCGTGCGTTCTCCATCATAAGTGACAAGTATAATCACTACATATCAGCTTACCGCTTCTGGTGTTGGAAATACCCACGTTGCCGTTGGCAGCGTTAACCAACTGAAAACAACTGGTTGCATAACACATATGCGGCTCTTCAACATATATGTGTGCGTATAAAGTTGATACAAATCTTTAGCGTCAATTTGTAACGCTTCACTCAGTGAAAAAAAATCACGCCACAGTCAGCTTCCCGCCGCATGCTTCGCATAACATCGACTCCCACGATACGTGGGATCTGCCGAATTTTTTCTTCTCTGTTTTGCTCGTTTTCTCACTCTGTCTGAAATATCATCGAGGGCGGGTGGGATGCGCAAAAGAATCAAGTTCGACGGTAGCTTAACTCATCCCCTGACGAAGAGAGGAGCTTTCTCGAAAGTGCTGGGGAATAAATAGTTATTTCACTGTTGAATTTCACAATGCCTCCGTTGTGTCATAATCCATCACCCATGTAACGAAAATAAAGTGTTTAATCAGCTTGCAAATATGTCACCAATTCGTTACTCTTGACACATGCGTGCTTGGTGTAGTCGGCCTTTCATGCTGTGTAATTGTGTTGGAGGTAATACTGACTTTTCTTCTCGACCTTGCATGATTCTACAAAGTTCGTCTTGTTGGCTCCCCCAGGCTCCAGTGGAGCAATCGTTGTCATTACGCACTATTTTTCGTGTACAGCTGCAATAGTGCCTAGCCGCTTAATGCGGTTGGGCTGCTAATGGGGTTTTTAGCACTGCTGGTTTAGGTACAGTAACTGCGGTAATGCCGCGCTGCCGTGGTCGTCACGCAGCACTTTCAGCCTAGAAAACGTGTATCGATCATTCTTATCATGTTACCGTACGTATCTAGCAACGCCCGTAGGTCTCTCCATAAAATTAGCTATGTGCAGACCACGACAGCACAGTATTGCCGTAGTCGCCGCACAGTAAACCACCACAGCTAAAGCACCACAGTAATGGCGGCAAACAGTGGCGCTTTATGCTTCCCGACGTCGGCCGGGCCGACACCGCCCCAGCATCGGCTAGCTTATATAGGACCAATGACGGCTTGCTAACATCGGCTGAATGACGGCGGGTACACATCCGGCCTACACCAGCTAGCCAAAATTTGCCCAACGTCGGCAAGCCCACATCGCCCAAAGCCGAAATCGGGCCTATGCAGGTAAAAGTAGCGCGAGCGTGATTTGCTGACGCCGGGCGAATGTTGCTGCTCACGTTTGCTCCCGTTGGGGCAATACTGGCACAGTTTCACTGTGCTGTATAGGACCTACTTTTTAACAGAGTAACGCCCGCTCTTGTAACTTTAACCTTTTTGAGCCGTGGATTTTTTATTTTGGTCGCAGACTTTTCTTGTGCGTGTTTTCCTAATACTTAGGACCTCAGAAGACCACAAACGAACAATTGAGCCAGTCGTGCAAGTAATATTGGACTTACAGACATGACATCAAATTAGGTCATGAGAGCTCAGCGGTCGGGAAATGAGAGGTTCACATTTTGTGCTACTCACTAGAGTGCACATAATGTGAACCACGTCTCACTTTTCATTGTGACACTCTTTGAAACAGCTTCGGCATGTCGACCCGAAAATGACGCTTACCGGCCTCAGCAAACCGGCCTCGACGTCACCCATGACTTCGCTCAAGCTTATTCTTCTTCTTGGCGGCTCCCAGCTCCGCAAGCATGTCAAAATTTCGGTGTCAATCGCAGTGAGGATCATTGAAGAAGGGTTGCCCCAATAATAGACAGTTTGATTTCATTTCCGAGGTGCTTGGGGAAATGTTGTGTGGTGATGTCAACTGACACCGCCAGGGCCGGAAGTGTTAAAGACCCTTTACAGGCATCATGTTCGGGCGAGGAATCATGTTAGCAGATATAATATTTCGTTGCAGAAGAGCGGAACCGCACCCCGCGTCAAACCTGGTTAATTCTGCTACGATGGTGTGGTTTAAAGTTTTCACTTATCACAATGGGCTTAGCTACAAATCGTTATTCTTACCATCATCAGCCACAGCATCAACAAAGCATGCAGATACGCAAGTGTGCGCATTGTGTTACAGATGCGTAATGGGTGCTTCGCTAAATCGCAAAATGATGTATTATGACGCAGTGCGTACTTCACTAAAGGATAATAATTTATGGCATCGCGCGTACTTCGCCGCTGAACGTGCGTACAGCGGTGAGCACTGTTAGGGTGAACACGCGAGCGCGTGGCCGACGGCACTATCCGCGCCGCGTAACAGCCATCGTTGGAAACATTGCACATGCGCAGCATGTGCTTTGCGATACACTCTTTCCACCACGCGCACTGCGTCATAGATATGCTTGTCGGGGATACGCTTGCGTGCGCGCGGTGGAAAGAGTATTTCGTAGAACGCATGATGCGCATGCGCAATGTTTCCACCGATGACCGTTACGCGGCACCGACAGAGCCGTCGGCCACGCGCTCGCGTGTTCACCCTAAGAGTGCTCACCGCTGTACATGCTTTAAAGAAACTTACAGGGCGTTGTAAACCGCATCTCAATCTTACGATGTGAATGTGCGGCGCGTTGCGCGCAGGCCTGGCGCTTTTTTTCTTGGACGCTCGACGTTGCATAACTTCGTAGTATTTGTATACGCAAGGCCTAAAGTAAAATTAGACAATACAAGAATGCCTGAGCCTAATCAATAGTCAATATTTATTTGATATTATAAGACAGCGGGAAAACGCAACAAAATGCAAGGCAGAAACTATACGTAAGAAAACGCGATTTGACGCTATACCCACCCGTTTTGAGTTTTATCCTTCTCAACGTCCTTTTTCTTTCGTTGCTCAGGCTGGAACACTGTGTCCAGTCGTCTCTGTTGCACCATCATCCCCCAGATATCTTTCTCGTGACCGACCCTCGCTACCTTCAGCGTTTAGAGACCCAGGCCCCGGTCCAGGAATTGCAGCTTGAGGTGTCGTACGTCAGCAGACATTATGGAGGACTGTTGATGTCGAAAGGCATCTTGCCAGCGGGCAGAACGCGGAATCGTTGGAGGAGTGATGTGACGCCCAGGAAGGTTTCTACAGTGGCCAGGGTCTCACCTGGGCAGCTGCGTTGACCTGTAAAAATGTGATATGTAAGCAAGAAGAGCATAGTCAGCTGAATCGTGAACACGCAGATAGAAAGAGAGAGAAAGCTTGCCTCTTGCCAATTCTTACACCAGCGGCTGTTCTTCCTGCTTCATAACTCACCCTATAGGCTGTTCACGCTGTGCTCACTAGTATTTGAGCGGAGCAAAAATAGAACAATTACACACGCAAGTGAAAAAAAAAAATTCGGCAGATCCCACGTACCTATGGAAATCGATTTTATGCGAGGCATGCGGCAGGAAGGTGACTGTGTCGTAATTTTTTACATTGAGCAAAACGTTACTAAATGACGCTAAAGATACGTGCAAATTATATTAGCACACAGATATGTTGAAGAGTTGCACATGTGTTACATAACCAGTTGTTTACAGTTGCGCAACGATGCAAACAGCAGCATGGGTAATAACAACACAATTGTAACTGATGTGCGCAACGCAGACCTCGCCGATTCCGCTGCTTGTGTTCTGTGTCTGGCAGTAGGCGAGGTGGGATGTGGCCTACGTTGAAGTTGCACGTCGCCGTGTTCTCGTATGTTACCACGCCTCCGCACCTGCAATGAAGCCTCTTGCTGTGGATGACGCAGTGGGCTCATCGCATCAGGTTCCATAAAGTGCTAACACGCCAGTTTCTATGTGCAGAGCGTCTTTTCGAGGTCGTGCACGTGGTCGTGGACAAACTGTACGTTGAGAGCGGCGAGCGTGAGGTGATAGTTGTGATTGTGGGCATCGAATGAAGGTGGTCTCCCGGTCCGAGACAATGCCTAGAGGCCTGTTTGCCAGCCGTGTCATGTCGACAGAACTTTTGTCGATAGAGCCGGCGACATGTGGAAACCTTTGTAAGATTTTGCGTTGGTGAGGTATAGGCCGTCGAGGCTGGTAGCCCTGGAAAGTGCTACGTAGACTAACTTCACTGGCTGACGCTTATCGTATTCGTAGACTGTCTGGGCGTATGTTGCCATTTGTCATTTACATATAGTTATGGCGTTTGCTTGCGCAAGGGGAAACCATGTCCTCTTACACGAGATATTTTCCTGGCGTATATCGGCGTTGTAGTGATTCCCATTACCATGGGCACCTATTTCAATTCTATTGAGGCGTGTGCGGTTGTGATGTGCTTCGTGCAGGCTGGGACGACAGTGCATATCGTGGACATTGGAAATTCAAGCCGCAGTCACACGAGGTTGCCGTGTTCTTCACGCTCGATGTACGATAAGATGCCCATGTTTTTAATGACGAGGCCGTCGCTCACGTCGATGTTGGCCGTGATCATGGCCAGCTTACCGATGTTCAGGCAAATTGAGGCCGGCAGGCCACCTACGTCGCTTGCGTTCATCTTGGTCACCTTGGTCTGGGCATCCGTGTGTACCTGCTCCTTCGTATACCCAGTTATGTTTTCGCATGCGGGATTACATAATACGGTGTCCGCAGCATCGAGGCAGTGTGTGCGATAGCGGTCGACGTCCACATTGCTATAGTATAGCCGTATGTTATCTGGGCACTTAGCGGCGGCTGCTTCACGTGTCACAAAGCGGGTCTCAATCAATACGACGTCCTAGTTGGTCAGCATGAGGCCCTGGCCTAGCCTAATAAGAAATGAAGAGAACAATGCGTCATTCTGGCGGACCACGTGTACGAGTGGATGGCAGTCGAGCGTCTTCCAAAGGAGTTCTGCCTTCCAAGGGCCCCTAAACCACCCAGAGGTCGAAATTTAGTTGTGGCGTTGCAGCTGTGCACGAGTTTACAGCGAACGCTGGCGGAGTTGCACGCGCTTTCTCGTTTCGCTCTTTCCTTCTCCAGGCTGCGTTCGTCAGCTCGTCTGTCCACCTCTCCGAGTGCCCTTCCTCAGCGTTCGAGGTGGACACGCAAGAATCGCGCGCATCTGCTAGCAGAAAACAGGCTCTTGTTCGCCCACTGACTCTTGCTCGCGACGTCACCTAATCATACAGATGACGTCACGGCGGCTGTTGTCGACAGAGTACAGTCACGAGAGGAGCAGGCGAGCGTCTGTTGGTGTTTTAGTGGCCCTTTCAGCTCTCTTACTTTCCTTGCTTTTGAATGTGTATATTTGCAGTTACTGTGCTGATTGAAACTGTCAGTCAGACTGTGAACTTAAAAGGCATGCAAAACTTTTTGTGACTTTCGCCTCCCAGGTTGTGCTTATATTTACATAGGTCAAATGGGCGGATCTAACAATGACCGGCTCAGCTGAGCAGCACTGCTCGTCTTTGATGGGTATAACGTGTTGTGTGAACTCAGCTGCGCATGTTTATGTTGCCACCGACGCCTAATATTTCCATATAAGTTTTTTAAGATGTGGCTTGTTAGCGACACGTTAACTAGAATGGGCGAGAATAGGGTGTTCTCCGTTCCACAAGTGCAATGGTCTTCAATATGCGTGTCTTTTCATGCTTCGCCACCGCGCACCCTTACATCATAAATGAGTTGTACACTACCAGAGTGAGAGCGAATCGGGCCAACAGAGCTTCTCGAAAGCCAACTGTAGCTCCGCACTATCGGGCACGCCCTGAGTTCTTAAATATTCGGCAAATAAAGTCGGGAGTGTGTATCGATTCAAGAGTCGTCCGTGTACTGAGTAGTATTTTTCTAGCGAAAGTGGACGGAGCCCTACAATATGACCTAGAAGGCATTGCCAGTCATGTGTTTAGGTATGTTGATGATTAGCTTGTGTTTGTAGGTTAGAGAAATTTTACTCGTTCAATGACTGATGTCGGAATATTATTCAAACAAAGGGTCTGGGGCCTAACCTTCACTTCAGAAGTTTCAATGAACGACGTTTTGCAATTCCTTGATCTATCCATTCGATTCCAAGCGACACACGTTTGTAGGTCGTACCAACCCCGTTCTGTAAAATGACTTCTAAGTTATAGGTGCGCTCATTCGAAAATTGGGCAAGAATGGGTTGACCATGGCGTGCCTTTCTACAGCTGTTAAGAATTCCTGTGCGCATGCTATGCGCGAAAGCTTCATGTGTCAGATGAAGAGATTAGAAGCGGCCGGTTTCCCTCGCTTGGCTCTTTGGTCTAGTTCGAAGCGATTGTTGGACCGCTTGAAGCCGGAGCAAAAGAATGGTGTGGCTGCAGCTGCAGCAGCCTTGCCCCGGAAAGGCTTCGCAAAATTGCTGTCATTCCCTATTTGCTCTCTGTTCCCACCGCCTGAAGAAGGTGGCCGGTCATTACGACGTCAATGTCGTCTTCCATGCCGGCAGGTAGCTGGGGAGTGTGTGCGCCTCCATTGACAGAAGGGTGCAAAAAGATGGTTGATCCCTCCGTCATAGGAATCGGAATAACACGAAAGTAAAGCGTGCCCTTGCAGAAGTAACTGAATGTTTACTGTGCATTGATATAAGAGAGTTTGCACAATGTATATTGATGTTTGGCAGCTATAGGACAGTTTAACGTGGATGCACCCACTTTGATGATTGGTGGTGCATCACCATGCGGACGACTAACGTCCATGGTAAATGATTAAACAAACCCTCGTGGTAGCTGTAGTAGTTAACGGTGAAAGCGTCTTCAGAGAACGAGGTGTGATAGCCAGAAGAGCGTCGCATATTGGACGCAGAACTCGGTCGCCATCCCGTGGCATGTTAAAATGTGATTGAACGCCACGGCCGGACTAGAGGGAAACGCAAAGCGCGTTGTGCCGCCCCGATAGCCAGGCCGCGATATCTCTCGGGCGGGGAACGCGGTGTTACAGCCAGATGAGCCAGATGAGGCAGGCGCACGTCGCAGAGCTATTTTCGGTTTGTATGAGCTTGATGCTGTGAGCGAGGCCGACGCTTTTACGACGCTTGGACTAAGGTCGCCACCTCGCGGTGTGTTAAGGCATTGGCAAACTTCTTTTGAAAACGCGCCGAATGGGACGGACGTGTAACGCGTTGCACGTGCTAATCGCGGAGGCCAAAGAAATGACGAATTACTTTACCGCTCCCAGAGGACACCACCACCCCGTGGACAGGGAGAGTGGTAGATATAACAGGCGCGTTTGTTAAGCCGTTAGAGTCTGTGACCATGGCGCAGTGGATAGCGCTCCCGGCATCTGTTGTTACTGACCGAGCGGTGGTGGGTTCGACGCGCGTTGACGGAACTTTTTTTCTTTGCTATCTGATCGTGTAAATTTTTGCGACGTCATTTCCGTGACGGAAATACGTCACTGAAATCTTGGTGGACCACGGCATAAAACACTTTCGTGTTAAAACGCCAGGCCTGCGCTGAAACCGCAGCACAGTCACAGCGAAAGCTGGAAAAGCGGCGTTTCTAGAGTCCGTCAAGCTCTCTTGGGGCTACAATACAAGTACACCAGAAAGGTACCCACTACGCCATAAATCACAATTGTTGTGAAGTTGGGAATCACCTACTAAGCCATTATTCGTCATTCGGCGGAGAAGCGAGGCACCGGCTACACGTCTGTAAGGCATTATGTGCATTTTGTTGACGCGACGACTGATGACGATGAAGAATTATGGCTCAGCCCTTTATAATGGGTTGGAATCTTTAAACGGCCCACCAGTTATGTAATTTGCATTGGATGACGCCCGGTCGCTATTTCCCTCTCCCGTCATGCTGTATAATATACGTTGACGTGGGAGAGAGCCGGGGGGGGGGGCGAAGACCCCGAGGAAATGGATCATGCGCTTACGGGCTTCCTTGGCAACCAATACAAGTGCACTTGCGAGGAACCCACTACGCTATAAATCATTGTAATTTTTGAGAAGTAGGGCAGCAGGCACTGTGCCATTTTTCGTCATTCTACGGAGAGCGTTGGTACCTGCTAAACGCATATAAGGCATTATGCGCTCTTTGTTGATGATGTGCCTGATGACGATGAAGAATTATGGCAGAGCCCTTTGTAATGGGTTGGAAGCATTCAACAACCTATTCGTTGCGCAATTCGCATTGTGTGACGCCTGGTTACAGAATTCGCGTTGTGCGACGCTTGGTGCTTATTTTACTCTCCTGCCACGCTATATTGCATATGATAATGTGGTTCCTTCCCGATATGAAGCCTGTATAGGACCTTTTTGCAAAGCAGTTTCAAGCACAAGAAAAAAAAAACCAGCATGGCTCAGAGGTTGAATACTGGGCGCCCACGCAGAGGGACCAGGTTCGAACCTCGTTCCCATCCTGGAATTTTTTTTTATTTCGTTTTTTTTCTTATTTCGAGCGATACTGGTTACGGACACCGGCGGCGGCGGCGGCGGACAACTACGGCGCCAAAAACGGCCGGTGAAATGATCTCATAACAGCTTTCGCTGTAAAAGAGGGGTGGCTTCTTCTGACGGTGAGTGTTCCATGAGACACTCTACACCGTACGTTGACTGAGCCTGCTGCGCTGTGTACACCATGCCCTTCTCATGTGAGAGCTCCTACATAGAACAGACGGGGAGGCGTCTCAACGTCCGCTTGAGACAGCATGCTAGCTCCTTGAAGGGTGGGCCGTCTTCACACCTTGTCCTGCGTTGTAGACAGTCGGACTTCGCACCTGAATTCAGTAAGGCGGTCGTGGTGACCAGGCACAAGAGCCAGCGTATCCGGGAAATCGCGGAAGCGGTCGAAATGATAAAAAAGAAAGACACGTGCGTGTGCTGGCCGTCTATTGCTCTGATTGATGAGGAAGTGGTTTTCCTTACATCACACCGACGGAGATCGGCGCGTTATAACTAAAAGGTCGATGAGTATGACGACTTGCAGCTCACTGTATTTTACCAGTACGCTGGGTGGGGGAGCACAGGTTTGTTGTTAATGCTTCTTACCATATATATCCTTGGTGTTTTTTCTAATCAAAATTCAGTTATTAGACAGCGCCTGTGTAGTGGTTTCTTTTTCTCGTTCTTATTCTGTTTGCGCTGGCCGTCATGAAATAATATGTTCATTATCATCACCACAGTGGCTTAGCAGTCTTGATAGGAAAGTAGCCAGCATACAGTTTTCGAGAACCTATATGCGAATGAACAATATGGCGGTTGGTCTTGTGAGTAAAGAGACTGCCTGAATTGAAAAACTCATTTGATAGTGCATATTAGAAGATAAACACATTATAAAAGCGCGAGGATGAAGTGATGAATTCTTTACGTGCTTCGCTTTTTCTAGTTTTTTGGTTTTTACGGAATGGAATCTATATAGGCAGGATGGATGCTCACTACTTCGACGCGAACTTAGACGTGCCCACGAGGAACGTTTAAGCAGCTCACCGTTAGTTCAGCATTGCTTACCTACGGAAAATGGCAGGAGGCATTCAGGTTTGCGCGCCATGAGTGTTCCGTCCTCGTTCAAGAAACGAGTGGGGTCAAACTTGTGAGGGTCCCTCCAAACCTTGGGGTCGAAGTGCGCGGCCCAGAAGTTGGCCATGATCACTGTGCCTTTCGGAATGAAGAAGTCATCCACGACGGCGTCTTCAGAGGCTCTGTATTAACATGGTAGATGCAAGATAAAAGCATCAAAAGGAACACCATGAGTGTAATCGGCACAATTTGCTTGTGCAGAGCCTGGCTTCATTGCGAAGGCATTGCTTAATCGCCTGGTATTATCCTACTTAACTTACTTCGTTTAGAGATGACGAACAGTGGATATCAACGATAGATTTTATGCCCGAAGAAGACCACTAGACTGACGCAGGTAAGGGAACGGTGCACAGAAAAGTCAGAAACCTCCGGCGAACCTTATTCTTTTGTGTAGAGGGCAATATTTTCCGCAGACGGACAGGTGGGTATCGGGGAACAGGATGCAAGTTTGATGAAACAGTGTTCTGGTTGAGTGAAATTAAGTTGTTATCATTGGATATCTAAATCGTCGCTGATAGTTCTTTTTTTTAACACCAAACGACATGAAGAGGGCAATAGTTATATTAACTGGGCTTAACAGTTAAGCCGAGTACACGGGTAGCTCAAGGTCTTTAATTAACGTCGGCATTCACGCCAGAGCATAGACGTTAGTTTTACCGCCATTACGTGCTCGCTAACGTGCGCAGGTTTGTAAAACCCAAGGTTGTCACATAAAAATCATGACATGCATTTCGTGTATGGCTTCACTTACATTATACGCCCATGGTGCGCTCCAGGGCATTTCGCAAGCTGCATAAGTACCTAAATTGTGCACGGCGCGACACGATTATGATGAACATATATGAAAGATTGTAACATAAAAATCACGCAATTCGTGTCATGTACGCCAGGATTTACATACCACGTTCACAGTGCCTTCTCCGGCCGTTATATATATACCTTGATATATATACCAAAATTGGGGTGGCCTTATATCACTGCATGAGAAACATAAGCGACAGATCGTAACATAACAATCGTGACATGCATGTCATGTACGACATGACTTACATGCCGCGCTCAAGGTGAGCTTGAAGCCGTTTGGCTAGTCAGATATATATACGAAAATTGGTGTGGCGTAACATGAGTGCGTGAGGAACATAAATGACAGGAAATGCATGAATACACCAGAATATACGTTTCTTTGGCATGGTATACACCGGCGGGCACATGCATGCACGACCGACATGTGATAGTGTACTGCATGTCATGACATGATTGACATCGTGTCCTCAAAGACAAATAATGCGATGTATGCAGCTCCTTGCTGACTGCTTCGGACTACATCAATGCTAACAGTGCGTGGGATCTGCGGAATTTTGTCGCGATAGCGTCAAATCTCTCATCTCACAAAAATTGCGGCGTCGGCGTCGGCATCGTTGGCTTATGATCAAAAAATCGGCGTTGTCCGTGAGTAAAAATCCTGAGATAGAAATCATAACGCGATAATTCTAAAGAGCGTGTGCCACAGAAAAGCCGTTGCCGGTATCATCGGCGACGTTTTCGGTGATCGAAACATCTCGATGCACGCAAATAAAATTTAGGACAGATCCCACGTACTGTGGGAATCGATTTGATAGCGAAGGAGTCAACACGGAGCTGCCTGTGGTACATATTTGTCTTTGAGCCTAGGGCTAATTGCAGGTGTGGATTCGCGTCTTTGTGTAAATTGTATAGATACGCGCACATCATGAGTGGTCTGCACCGCGTAAGTGTGGGAAGAGGATCGTTGCAGTTCGTTTGTCAGCGTATATCTGCTTCATTAAACTCGCCAACGATAACAAGCAAACTGTATTTCCTTTGCTTAACTCAAGCAGAACTGTATTATACAACTACTCGTCATGGCAGCTAACACATAAAATACCACGCTGCTAAGTTCGAGGGCGTGGCTTCGATTCCCGACCACGGCGGTTGCATTTCCATGAAGATGCAATTGAAACAACTCCCTTGTGCTTAAGTAGGTGCAACCCGGGTTGTCGAAAATAGTCAGGAGTTCCTCGCTACGGGCTTCCTCACAACAATACCGTACACCTATTGAAACGTAAGACCCCACCAAACATTATTGCGGTCGTCTGCAACATTCAGTGCCTATGAGCGCTGTTCTTTGGTTTTACCTAGAGCGCATAACAGCACACCAATGGCCGGTGTATGCGGGAATGCGCACACGTGATTGAGGGAAAGGATTTCGTGACGTATATGACAAGCGTGACATGCATGAACCTGTGGCATGCTACTTCAGCAAGCCCATAGCTGTTACCTTAGTGACATGTTATTCACGTGGTCGGACTGCCAATCCTATTCCTGCATATACTCATATCCTCCTATGTCAATTTTGGTATGCATAACGTTGAGATGACGACCAGGAGAGCACCCAGGCGTAGGCGGCACAATAGATAGATAGATAGATAGATAGATAGATAGATAGATAGATAGATAGATAGATAGATAGATAGATAGATAGATAGATAGATAGATAGATAGATAGATAGATAGATAGATAGATAGATAGATAGATAGATAGATAGATAGATAGATAGATACAGAACACAGTCCGAGTACCTTTGGCTCTCAGCGAAATGCTTCGCATTAAAAAAATTCAGCAGATCCCACGCCCTATGGAAATCGGTTTCATGCGAAGCAGTCGGCGAGTCTAGGCTGCATTTTTTGCCTTTGAGCCAATGGTACGATGCGGATCAACGTGCTTGTTTAGGTGCAGTAGTTGTGTCCGCATCGTGGACTTAACGGGAACTGGCGTTTAAAGGGTAACTTATGGTCGGACGTAAGGTCTACACTTACGTAGAGCACACGTCAATAGTATCGAAACAAAGTGCACGCTACGGTGTGATTGTGTGCATATCATTCGTTAGCGTATTCTTCTGGTTCAAGCAACGCTTGTATATAGCTTGCTGAATTATAGGAATACAAATGTAATGTTTGTTAGACTGGTATAAAAGCGCAGTCAACACTGGAACCACTGTTGATGTTAACCCGATATGACGCCTGTGTCATAGGAGTACATATGTGATGCTTACTGCATCGTCATAAGATCAGCCAGCCTGCACTGCAAGCACAATTGACGTTACACCGACATTAGAGAGTTTGAGAAGTGCCGCGTTGCGTAGGCTTCTCTTGCGTTCGAAGGATCAGCAGAGTTTGAGAATTTGGTCAAACGCACGGGGCGGCACACGTGGGGAAGCAAGATTCTGCGGGACACGGGTCATACTTCGTCGCGACTTTCTTGGGTCCTCAAGCTCTTTGGGTTTCCATTTCTCAAACTCTGTATTACGCCTGCATAGGGCATTTTTCAAAAGAACTTTCAAGAATTGGCGTGTCTGTGGTAGAATACCTGACTGCCACGCACAGTGCTTGAGTCCGATTGCTGCTGGCATCCTTGTTATTGCGACAGCAACTCTATGGACACTCTCGGCTAGTTTTCGCCGTCACCGTGTCATGTGCCGTGCATATATATATATATATATATATATATATATATATATATATATATATATATATATATATATATATATATATATATATATATATATATATATTAACATAACGGCGAGCTGTTTATATGCACCAGCACCATTTACTTCAGCGTGCTTTATTGGTCACAAGCGAGATGGCACGAGGGGCACGTTTAAATGTCGTCGCCTCAGCTTGCTTGCGATGCGCGCGTGCCTCCTGCCACGCCAGATGCACTTTGCTCTACAGGGCGTTGTTGCCTGCGCGTTCGCTTATCTTGTGAGTATGATGGTTTGTATGTCTTGTGCTTGCACCGCGATGTCCGCGCTGAAGTCACAGAGTGTACGAAGGTCACTTCGCTCGCTGCAACGGCCGCGTTTGCGAAAAGAGCGCGCTGTTCAAACAGAAGTAACAACTGTGACAGTAGTTCGTTCGTGCTCGTCCTGTGTATACCTGTGCGTTCGTTTCGTGCAGTCCTTTGAGCTTGAGCGACGCGCTGGAATTTCGAGCTGCTTTCCGTTCGTCGCGTTATATTCCAATTTGTTTCTATCGCATTCATTGCTTCATCATTGCGGCGAAACTGTCACTTTTTTCTTCTTTGTATTCATCGTGTCAACGCTGCCGATGTCGGTGTTTCTTAATGCTCTCGCGTTTATAATTACCAATGTCTGTTACCATGAGAGCACCCAGACGTATGCGTCTAGATAGATAGATAGATAGATAGATAGATAGATAGATAGATAGATAGATAGATAGATAGATAGATAGATAGATAGATAGATAGATAGATAGATAGATAGATAGATCTTTGGTTTGCTAAGAAATGCTTCGCACTTAAAATGATGGTGGCAGTCCGAATCGAGCTCAACCATTCTTCGTGGCAGCCAAATACTTTACCTAGAGAAACAACAGCGCTCGAAACTGGTTACGAGAAAGACCCTATACTGCCCTCCTGTCGGACGAGCCTCAATTGTGCTTCGGTGTTGGCTATGCGTTTGAATAACAATGTAAATAGCCTAACATGAATACTTCAATGACTCCGCACGATGTAGTGTTGCATTGCTCGACCCCGGAAGGGCACGCCAACTAGCTGCTAGTTATTATATAGGCATCATCGCGCCGTAGCGTGCACTTCGTTTGGATAATGGCGACATCTTTGCTGTAACGTGTACGCCCACTTTACGTCGTACCACAAGCAAACCTTTAGAAACCACTGCAGTCAGCGTGGCTGGTGAGCTCCAGATATGCCATCAACTACTAAATTTACAGAAAGATGTCCGTCCGACCTTGTAACACTTGACTCAGAGCAGAAACTATGTGGCATAGGGAGCTACTCGCTGACTGCTTTGCACAAAATTGATCCCAACAACGCGCGAAGTGTGCCGTAATTTGCCTCTAGTGTCCCTTGAACTGCGTATAGACAGGTTGGCTATATCAGCAGGGGCGGCAGCAGAACTTTTGCAAAGGGGCTGAGCTTGTGGGAAGCCGGATGCCTGTGGCGTTAGCATTCGAAAGGGCGCACATGAACGGATTTAAGGAGCGGGTATCAGGACATCCGGAGGTCCCCTCTCCATTCGCTCGTGTAGTGAGTCGCTCACTCTCTTGGTACGCCTAGCGGCGTGCTTGTTTTCCAGCGGTCCATCTCCCACACGCTGGCCATGGTGAAGGGCATGCGCAGTCGGTCCTCCCACGTTGGTCGCCGGTCTCGGCCGATCACTTCATCAATTTCTCGCTGCACCTGTGCAAGTATGAAAAAGAAGTCATACTCATCATGCATTTAACAGAGAATGAAGCCAACGAAGCTATAGGGGATATTACTTGTTGTCTCGTGAGGGTAGTATTTATGAAACACACAGAAAGAAATTGAAGTGCGCAAAAAAATAGGAGCCTTTCCCTCTCAGGGAAATGGAGCAAATGACGTTGGCGTACGCAGTGTCTGCTGTTCTTTCTTTCCAGCCTCATTGCGCAATGCTCCCTCCTAACCTTTTCTTTGCTCCATGCCGGCATCGGAGCTTCACCTACATGCTCAGCAGCGCCACACTTCTTTTGTTACAGAAAACAACTACAGCCTCGCGTGAAACAATGAAATGCAACAATTGAATGCGACAACGTGAAATACCAAGTGACCTCGATAAAAGATGAGGTTTCCATATAAGGCACAGCTGACTGCCGACAAGCGCGTGATCGGGAGAGCACGAGTTACCTGGAAACAGCGCATACAAATACGCAAATGACAGGCGCCCCATCAAGAGCCTATTTTTGTACACCCGCGTTCCTGTAGAGTAGCCGGCGCCGGATCTTTTGCGAACTACGCCACCGCCGCCACCAAAATCCGTAACTCATAGATGATTCGCTTAGCACCTTCCCGCGGTAAGGAGGGAGCAAATTACCTTAGGATATATTGCAGCAAGATGGCGGGTTGGGCTAGTTGGCGGGCGTTCATCTTTTGTAAATTAGGTTGCAGCGCACTGAAAAAACGTGGACAGTAAGTGCTGTCCTTCTACTACCAACGTTTTATTGCGATAGCATTATACCGACATCCTCGACGGACGTTTGCCGTCGCCTTCATGTCCCGGATATGTATATGTACATATAAGTAAAAGCCACAAAAAATAATTCAGAAGAACAAAAAATTTCGAAGCGCTGGACCGGGGTTTCGAACCTGCGGCCCCTCGCTCTACAGCTCCCTGCCTTGACACTTACTCCTTGTCTCATCCATTCTCTAGGATACTAACGGCAGAATGCAAACGCACGCTGTGCTGTGTGAAACGCACGGGACGCCACGCGTGGCAAAATTAAAATTATGCGAGGCGTGAGCCATGCTGCATCGCTGCCCGCGCTGCGTTTACGTCGTATCGCTGGCGACCCACGCTAGTTTTCCATTTTGGGGTTACAGCGCCACGCCTGTCGTGGCCAGTCGGCCAGAGAAAAAGAAGAGCGTCCCGTGGCTCGTAGTGGCGCGAGCTAGTGGGAACGCTTTGACCCTTGTACACTTATGCTAGAGGAGGAAGAGAAACTGGACCGCTGAACCAAAATCACACTGTGCATGCTACACCGCGACCACAATCGTGATGCTAAAATTACAGCACTAATGCACGAGGTACCCACGAAGAAAAGAAACGTACGACACAAGCATTCACTAAAACTGCTTTATTCATTCATACGATAATGTATATTTAGCCCAAGGCAAACTTAACGCACATGCGCACACAATAGCTCTAAACCAAATTGTGTAAAAAGGATGATAGTGTATTAGATAGGCGAAGACAAGACATCATATTCAGATGGGTGCAGGGACAACGAAGTAAAGAAGAAGTAAGAAGGACAAAGAAGTGCGTCTGCGCTGTAATTTTAGCCTCAGTAATAAGTACCAACTAGAGCCAAATGAAGTTTTACCTTAGTGACCAGAATCGACGCCCGCAGGGAACGCGAGGCGTGGCTTCAAGTGCTACTGCCAAGTGCCGTCTTTACATTCTTCTCTTGAGGTCGCGCGCTCTGCGGTTTTGTTTGCCTCCCAAAGGAAGGCGCTGCAGGGTCTTGGGGCAACGCGGGCGCAAGAGTCCGAGAGGCTTGCGTTCTGCGCATGCGTCCTGGCAGCTCGCAAATTTCTCGGGTACCCAGTTCTAAAGCTGTGTAGTGTTTCGCCGGAGATGGGATGTTGTCACGAGTAATACCCTTGTCACACGGGTAGTCTAACCACAGTTAAGTACGACGGCCGTTAAGTCTAACGGCCGTCGTACCTTGTCACACGACAACCCTAACTGCAGTTAAACCGCTAACGACCGTTTTCGTAAACGGAGGTAGGCAACCCCTGTTAGCGCCGTAAACTGACAACATGGCGGCCCCCATGTCGGACGCGAGCAGCTCGGCTCCCAACGACATATCGAGCCAAAAGCGTGTCAACTGGACCGTTGCGACGATGGAGGCGTTGATACACATTTGGGAAGATAAATTACCGGCTTTGAGGTACAAGTTTGTCCGTGCTGCAAAATCTAGTTGCATTTCACGAGATTGATACACGGCTGCGTTCGTTCATTGAACAGGGCTTCACGCTATTTGATAGACGCGCATCAAAACACGCTGCTTACGCGTCCATAATCGAGCGTGAGGCCCTGTAAAAGGCGATGTTATAGCGGTGTTGCATGAACGCAGCCATGTATCAACTAAAGAACGGTTGGAAGCGGTAGAGGCGCACAAGCGCGCGTCTATTTAATATTTGGCGTGTTTCGCGCGTGTTTGTTTTTTCTCGGAAAAAGCAACCAGACAGGTGTGACAGCGCCTCTGTCTGGTTTGCGGTAACTGTGGTTACGTCCGCTAACTGCAGTTGGGTATAACAGCGGTTAAGCTTACCCGTGTGACAAGGGTATAGGCACCCTGCAATGCAGTTTCCGAGATACGATGGTAGCGCCAGAAAACACAGCCTAGCGAGTGGACGCAGCAAAATCGAGTGTCTATCCTCCGCATCCTCTATGTTCAGAAACGCTCCTTGACTTGAACGTGACTTGCCATCGCCTCAATGCAGTGAGTTTGAAACGCGTTTGTAGCGTTTCTGCTGCCTTGGCACAGCCTGAAAAGAGCGCGTTCTAAACGCGTTTGTGCTGCATTGAAGGCGGTGGCAACATCCCTGAGGTGATTACGAACGCACGTAGGAAGCGTTCGTTGAAAGAGGCGCCCAGAAGGGAGACACTTGAGCGCGTCGATGTGTCCAGCAAGCGTTTCATTTTCTTGGTATCCCTGGCGGCTGGTGCCCTCAACACTCAGGCGTTCGATAAGAGCTCCATCGCGCCCTCTGGTCAGTGACGGGTGCCTATAAGAGCCCCTCGGAGGCAGAAAGACGACGAAGAAGTGTTTGCGTCGGCACGAGCGCGTGCGTGAAAAATTCTAGAGCTCGTGGAACGTGAACCGAGCCGTGAAAGAACACGAAGCGGAGTGAGCTGGGATTGTCTGGGTGGACTCGGTAGCGGAAGGTTGCACCGCCAGCCTGCGCACTGGCGACGGAAGCGACGAGCGTTCGGGTCTGCGGCTGATGACGCGGGCGTCCCGAGGTGTGCCCGGCGTACTCGACGGCGTTCGAGCAAGGCACCTCGGCGACGCAGCTACCGGGCCCTGCAAGTAAGGACGTACCCGGCGCAAGCCCCCTTCTGAAGCAGCCACCGAAGGCAGTTCCCGGAGGGCCACATCAGCGGTGGAACGCCATGCCGGGCGAAGGACCCGACGACGACGTTAGGCCTAGCAGGCCTAGCATTCAGGGCAGCGAATGGCCTGCTTGTACAGGCGACGACTGCTGACTCATCAGAGTACATACTGGACCTGAAGATCAACGAGCGACTCGTTGAACACAAGCATGAGCGAACGCGAACGACGACCCACTGGACATTGGCAACGAACCAAGTCATCTGTAACAAGTAGTTCGGCCCGTAGCAAAAGCACCAGACTATAAGTAGAGCAGTTAAGTTGTGTAGTTTATTCCAGCTTGAGTTTGTTTGATTGTATTTCTGTACATCTATATATTTTCAAGTACTAAGTGTTTTGTTTATTAAATGTGTTTTGATCTTCGACGAATCTTGTCTCAGTCCATCATCAGCAGCCAGCCGAATTCGTGACAGATGTGCACATTCGACTTGTACTTTGACATGCAGGGCGTGGTCAACCGTGCTCGCGCGATTATCTCTTGAGGAAGCGTTTTGTACGTCTTGTACTTTCACCGCAAACTTTGCGTTGAAGCTACAGACCACACGAAGGTCACTTTGCTCGCTGCAGCGGCCACGTTTGCGAACGGAGTGTTCTGCTAGCTAGCAGAGCCAAAGTACGGGTGAGTTGAAGTAACAACTGTAACAGTTCGCGCTCGTCCTATGCAAATCTGTGCGTTCTTTTCATGCCTCCTTTTTTGTGTTTGAGCAGTGCGCTGCAAGTGTCAAGGTGTGACAGTTGTTAGTTCACACTCGCATTGTGTGTTTTCTTTTCCTGCGTCTTTGGTGCTTGAGTACCGTGCAGCAAGTTTCTAGGTGCTCGCCATTCTTCCTGCGACATTCCAATATCTTTCCATCGCATTCTTCGCTTCGCCGTTGAGGCGAAACTGTGACTTTTTTTTTCAGCGCTCTTCAACATAACTTTCCAAATTGTCTCAGGATAACGCGTCCGATGCTCTATTAGTTAGGCTATAATGGCTGTCATTCATCCATCATCTCTATTGGGTATTTCTGTGAGGGTAATCGCGGGAATGTTAGCCGACGCCACTCGCAGCGATGGCGGCGAGTGTGAAACACTTTATACAGGGTGTTTCAAGAAATGTGTCCAGTATTTTTTAAAAATCACAGAAAGAAGGAATCTGCGTGCTACCTGCGGCGTTACCTTTACTGTGGGAGAGGGCATTTTGACATGCGTACAAACATTAATTACGGCAGTAATTATAGAAATTAAGAAAATTAGCTTTTTAACCAGTGGAACTAAGTGGTCGAGTCAAATGGGCGAATGGAAGCCCTGCCTGAGAATAGCCCATAGCCGCTTTGAAATTTCTGAAAGGCGGCCACTGGTAATCACCGCAGAGCGATGCAATCTGGCTCATTTTGCTGGCGATACCGAAACCTACGCACCAAAAAGCGCGTCTGCCATTCACTGCGGAAACGCCCTCCGTGACGACACTGTTTCCCTCGCACGAGGGGGGGGGGGAGGAGGATAAGCGAGCGCCGTTATCATCCGTTGATCTAGATACTTCGTTTCGTGGCAACGCTTATCCTCCTCCCTCCCCTCCCCCCTCCCCGTGCGAAGCGGCTAGGGGCTATTTTCAAGAAGGGCTTCGATTTGCCCATTTGACTCGACCACTTAGTTCCACTGGTTAAAAAGTGAATTTTCTTAATTTCTATAATTACTGCCGTAATTAATGTTAGTTCGCATCTCAAAATGCCCTCTTCCACAGTAAAGGTAACGCCGCAGGTAGCACGCAGATACCTCCTTTCTGTGATTTTTAAAAAATACTGGACACATTTCTTGAAACACCCTGTATAACAACTGGAATCACGTAGCAAATGATATTTTTTACTAGCTGGCAGCTGAGCAATAAAATCTCGCATGCTGCCTTAAGGCATCAGGTCTGCCTAGACAAGACCTTTGTTAAGAAATAAAGAAATCAGTGGAATATACTAAGCCTACGAAGCCTGTACTAGCGTACATTTACCCCTGTGTTTTAGGGGTCGCACTAAAGACGTGAACGAAAAATATCAAGAAAAGGCGGTTACAGGAGTCGCGACAGAATAGAAGGGATAATGAACAAAAACAAAATAGCAATAAAGTAAAGTTGCCTGAAGTTAAAACGGAGAATGTTCAAAAAACGGCAGGAAGTGGAAGATAGAAGCTTGCGACAAAAAAATTCGTAAACAGTGGGTGGGGGCTCGAGCCGACGTTTCGACAAGTGAACTTATCTTCTTCAAGGCTGGAAGTGATGGAGAATGGAGAATGTTAAAATATGAACTCCTTTAGGTCGTTGTCGAGTGAAAAATATACAGAATTTTTTTAGGCCAGATATTAGGAAGCAATAAAATTGAACTTGGCGGCTCACAGCACGCGGCCTTGTTGTAAAGGGAACGATCACGGTGTACTATCCATCCATCGAGAGCAAAAAAGAAACGAAGCTAACTATGCGATCAAACGTCCTAAAACTGCAGGGTATTGCTGTAGTGTTTTAGACACCGAGGTGAGTACACCTGGATTTATTTTGACCACAGGAGGATCTTTAAGACGCACGAATTGTGCTGCCGGCATCGGAAATGAAACCCCGGACGTAGAGACGTCGAAGCGCTAGAATATTACCCGGCACAGTAGTACGAAAATAATTCAACAGAAAGCGCTTTTACTTGTACTTCATATTATGTTAAGTGATAGAGAAAGTGCATTTATGAAAATCATTCTTGTTAGCCTCAGTAGACCGGTTAGCCTTCGTGGTTTGCCTCAGCTTGAAGGCGAGGAGGTTACCGTCCACGATGAGTTGAGTAATGCTTTTACAGAGGCACTAGTTGCAAAGACTATGCGTTGACATTCGCCGCTGACCACAATATACAACGCGCTTCATTTCAGCAGGACTTGTGAATGCAGTGATACGCACCCTCGCTTGCAGTGTGTCAGGTTCCATAGCGTGCTTAACCAGGTGCCAGTGGATGGTACCGGCGGCGCTCGTAGTACCAGCGAGGAAGCTGACCACTACGCCAGCTAGCGTTTCCGCTACAGGGGAGCAAATCACAAAGATACGTTATTTGAGGTCGGCAGGTATTGTGACATCTATGGCACCACAGCTACTACTTGACTTAGTACAAGTGCTTAGCAGTTATCTCCAGGAATTAGCGATCAAGTGTAGGCCTGTAATTGTCAGGCAATGTAGTGGCACCTCGAAAACACCGTCATTTATCTAATTTCTTGCTTTTCATTCTATCAATCTCTTTCGCCCAGAGCACGTAAGCAAACCGGACGTGTGTGGACGGGTGCAACAAATCTGGCAGTGAGCGAAGAAGTCATGTTCAGCAGTGTGTACCTCACCCTTTTGCAGCACTAAATGTATCTGAAGACAACGGCAACTTCAGGCTAATCTAATAGACTTGTAACGTGCGCAAGTCTAAGATGTAGACAATTTCCTGCGCTTCGAAGTGCAAGTGATCCTTTAAATAGATTTTATTTCAATACTCAAAAGGCCAATTAAACGTTTTCTTTTCTCAACTTAATCCCCATTAACATATTTACATAGGCGCGCGCACAGGGGGCAGGAGGGTGCCCCCCCCCCTTAATCATCGAAGGTAGGCGCCATGTCGCCGTTTGTGTCGCCATGTCGCCGTTAATGTACGCCGTTTGGCCGTGAAGGTTTTTGACGATAATGCACTCTATGCCAAAAATGGAAAAAAATGAGAGTAACGGCGGGTTTTAGTCCTAAAGACCAACTGTTACTCCCCAAAAAGACCAACTAGGAACAAAATGGCTGACATGTCTAAAGTTGGGGGAGTAACCGTTTAGTGTTAGGTTGGAAGAGAGCAACAGAAGGAGGAACGGCAATGGTTCGTCCTGCAGGAGAGCAACGGTTGCTCACGGCGTGCAACCGTTGCTTTCCTGCAGGACGCACCCTGTATCGGTCGATGCGTGGGCCACATTTTCTTGCGGGCTGGCGTTAGGAAACTACTTTTTGTAAACTGAACGGAGAGATACGCACGCTAATAGGGACATTTAACTTGTACGTATACTTTTTAACATTACCGTGTTACCGGAACACATGTTTTGGGAAAGTTTTAGCTCCCCGTACGTAAATGTTTACGTACTTACGTAAACGGATACCTTTGCGTTTGAATAAATCATGAGATGGTGATGACAACGGCATTTAAATTATAATTAATTTGGATAAGTTTGTATCACCGCTGCGGCAAAAACATGAGAGGTTTTTAGCGTGTACAGTATCCCGGCATGCGCAAAGGGTTGACGATGGTGTTGCCATCTTGTGACACTTCGTGCAACCATAGTGTCATGGACACGTTTGTTTTCGCCTAGTGTTTCAGAGGGAAAAAATTTATTGAAAAGGTAACTTATTCGTAATTATGCCGCGGCAAGGCATCTACACCAGAAGTAGTGAAGTAGAACGCACGATGTGTCTGCAATAACAATTTTTTGCTTGCCTGGTACATCTTGTTCCCGCTAGATGCCGTAACCTATCCAGCCTGTCGGGGTATTTATGTCAAGGCTTCTCACGTTTTTACGGCTTCGGTATTCTATTTCTAGGTCACTATAGTGACCTTAGCCGCTGAAACAAGGTGATCGCAATTGGCGCTCGCACTTCGGCTTATTTTTATTCGGCGGCTGTAGACTCGGCAAAGCGGGTATCGCGAGTAGCGGTGAACGAAGGTGTATACTTCACAACAAACACGCGGTTGAGAGAGGTACACAGTTGATAGACTTTACATTTGCGGTTTTGTGCTGAACGGCAGTCTCCACAATAAAGCAGCAAAAGCCCCGACCCCAGGGTTGCAGCAGAGATCACGCAACACACATATATCGCGATGCGCAGAAAGAGTGACAGCGAACTAACGCCGCTGCCTCCCCCCCTCATCTCTACCTTGTCACTGGCTGATTTTGGCGGGAGGGCAGTTATCGCAATCGGGTCCGGTAGTTTGACTTTGTGTTTAATCTCAGAGCAAACGCACGTTATCAGCTCGGGCGGTGTTGTCTTTTCATAGGAGAGGCGACTCTTTCGCAACAAAAAAATAATATTAATATTAATATTATTTGCAATGATAATAATAAGAATAATGACAATAAAGAAGAAGAAAACACACCTCCGGGCGAGAAAAAAGAAAGAAAAGAAATTACTGTCCTTTTGGCTAGAGCAAAGAGGAGCACTGGCAAAGCCTGTGTTTTCGCGACAGACTTATTACCTTGGCGTTTTCAGATGTTTACATTGTTACTTTCTATTCTCTTTCGAACATCACCACTGGTTCTGCACGCCTAGGCTCATTTCACTAACGTTTTAGAACGCGCAACGACCCGTCGGCACCTACATAACCCCGTTTCCTTCCAGACGGCGCCGTAGCGTGTGGTGCCGTAGTGGCTAGCGTAGGCGCATGGTGGTTATGTGGTCGCGAGTTCGAATCCTGTGTCTTTGTTGCAAATTTTCTGAAACTTATTTCTGAATGAGATGTCTGTATATCATTTGTACATCCAAACGAATGTATGTATAAACCTCAATATGCTTTAGAAGTAAAGCAAAATAATTTTTTTTTGTCCAAGAAGAAACTAAGGAGTAACGGGAAGGAGCATCCGTTGCTCCCTTGAGGAGCATCAGGAAGAAGTAGCAGTTGGTTCTCAAGGAGCAACTGGGCGGACTAACCGTTCATCCCCCGAAGGAGCAATTGAAAGGAGAGCAACGGTTCGTGCCCTTGCCGTTGCTCCCTTTAGGAGAGTAATGGGAGTGGCAATGCACTTGCTCCCTCAAAGGTGGAACCCCTATACCCCCACTGCTCTCTTTTGGCTTAGAGTGTGGTGGCCGAGTACCCCTGATGTCGCATTCCAAGAACTGTCCACTTCCCATCTTCATCCTCGGAGACTGAAGGCCGGCCATTGGAAGAAGCAGGTCATCGCTTCATTTTCACTTTTGCATCAATTTCGAAGCTTGTTGTCTCGAGATTCGGCCAATAAGAACGAGGGGGGGTGCCCCGGTGAAACGTTGCCCCAACCCCGCTAATGCGGAACCCTGCGCACTCCAAGGCCCGTTTATCCTATACAAACATTGACTAGAATTATTACTACCTTTTTATCAGTGCTTCCATATTTATCAGATTTTCGTTACAGCTTTCTTGGTGTCGCCTTTTTTGATGACCACGAAAAAGTAATACACGCCTTTAGGCGAGTGGCCGGGTGAAGTGGCACACAACCGTAGCCTTTTAGTCGGCCTTGAATGAGCACATCTTCACGCACGATTCACATGTCTTAACCTGAGCAACAAAGAAATCCTTAGTGTAAACTGCCAAAACTTAGGACCAAAATGTAATGCCTAACCAAAAGGGCGATAGCAGATGCAACGTTACAACAGAACAATAGCGCGCACTGACTACCGCTAGCTGCTGTGTTGGCCTGCCTTGAAGTTAGACCTCTATCGAGCAATCATCGCTGGAACGCCGACCCGACCTGTCTGCCCTATTGCCCTATTGAATATTCTATAGTACTCCCGCTCTTCACAAGCTTCCTTTTGTTTATTTGTTTTTTTCGAGCGCCTGTTTTCTCTCCGGTTTCCTTTAGTGTAGGGTAGCAAACCGGCAGCTACAATACTTGTTTACCTCCGTGCCTTTCTCCCATTTTCTTACCTCGCTCTCTCTCTACTTCCACCACATAGCTCAACATAGAGTAGCAAATTAGGAACAGGGATAAAATACAGAAATTCTTACAAAAGCTTTGCAACACAGGTAATGGCAACAGCCTGACGAAAGGGGCCATCAGCTTCGCTGCTCTGTCGATTTTCGCGCAGTGGAGCTTGCTCGAATTTCTTTTTTTATGTGAGGAGATCCGTTTGGTTGGCAAGAACAACAGCAGAACTGAAGCCGGCGAACGAAAGCGTAATGCCGGAATACTCACACAGGTGACGCAAAACAATATGCGTTGTCTCACCTGTGAAATGTGGTTTGGAGACATCATCGCTGTCTTGTATTTTCCTCAGGTATGCGTCGACGAAGTCCCGGTTTACACCGTTTTCCGCCGTGGCCTTGTGTTCAATTATCCTGTCGCTTTAAGGGCAAGAACATTTATTATGCGAATTGTATATTTGTGAGCCATAAGTTTGGAGCAAAGAAGCGGCTGTCTCGGTCATACGAAGAATGAACGCAGTTAAACGAAACTTGTCAGAACGGCCGATTGCACATGTTGGTGATGCATGATACTTAAAATACGAGCGCGTAACTTACGCAGCGGCTTAGGCAGACAGGAATGCGCCCGTCCTCTTGTCTCGCTCTGTACTTACGCGCTCGTATTTCAAGTATGAATTTAAATGACGGTTGGCAATTATATGGAATAGAAGAGGTGATATTTACTAGGAAAGGCAAAGTCATTTAAAAAAGGGACGAATAGAGCACTGCACGGGCCCGGGCCGACCCCAAAGCCCGGGCAGTCCGTAGCGTTTTCCGGCGGGCCCGGGCAGGACCCGGGCTTGAGGCTGCGGGCCGGGCTGGACTCGGCCCGCTCATTAAAATGTTTAAGTCGGGCCTTCGAGCACACGCGAACGTTATCCATTGCATGGTCTAAGGCATTCTGTGACAAGCTGAAGTGACACGTGCAAAGAGCTCGCTCTTAGTAAAGCTTAGCTAAGAAAACAGAAAAACAGTTGAAGTTTATTTTTCTTTCTTTTCCACAAAAAGGAACATGGTTTCCGCGTGAAGAAAAATGAATTATACAAAAAAAAACGCTCTATAAGCAATTTCCCCGGTACCATTTTTGTGATTAAACTCGATACTATTGCATCATTATAACGCTAATGCTAAGAGTATATATCTATACTGGTGCGTTTATGGAATACCATCAAGTATCAAGTGTAGCAGCTTCATTATATAATTATATGGTACATGGCGATTACGTTTCCGTGACGACGTTAGAATATGAACGATTTATATTTCGTCTGCTTTTGGTGGCTGTTTACCATACATAACGTTAACGTTTTTTTTTCTTGCTGCAAGAAATTATTAATCAGGAGCCGCTTTAAAAAATGGGGAAAAAATGTTTCTAACGCAAGTATAGAAAAGATCATTAAAAAAATGCCCCGGGTTTGCCTCTACCTCTTTTTCATGTTAGTTGTAGACTTCTTTTAAATAAATTTCGTTGCTATGTTTTATTTTCACTATACTGTTATTGTATTGATTTGCCGTGCGTCATATAGGCAACATTTCATTTACATTCCTTGGTATTACGTGCCAAAACCCCGATATGATTGCGAGGCATGCCATAGTGGGGACCAGATTAATTTCGTGAAACTGGAGTTCTTTAATGTGCGCCTAAAGATAAGTACACGGGTGTTCTTGCATTTCGCCCCCATCAAAATGCGACCGCCGTGGCCGCGGGAATCGCACGCGTGTCCTAGAACTTAAGAGCTTAACCGCTGAGCTACCACCGCGAGCGATGCAACATATCGATGCATGTACACACCGGATTTTCCCTCCGATCGCCCGCTACAAAGCTCAAGGCATCATTAATACTCATCATCAACAACTAATATCTGCTAGCGGGCGCGGGCTTGGAACCACGGGCCTGGGCTGGGTTTGGGCATCATAAAGCGGGATCGAGCCGGGCCCAGGCCGAAAAATCAGGCCTGTGCAGTGCTCTAGGGACGAAACAGTGGATTGTGGTGACAACCAAATCTATGTAAGACGTAACATGTTTGCGCTCATGCAAACTTAGAGCAGCAGGATACTGAGAGCCAGTGAGTTATTACTTAGTGGCCTATGCAAAGCCCATAATGGCAAATACGGCAGTTTTTTGATCTCGGTGGTTAGGATTAGTTACTGGGGCGCGCGTAACGTAATGCTTCACTATTTCGTCATCATCCCATTGCTAACGGTAGCGAAAAGGATGCCTACTATGAGATGCAATTCAATTACATTTCCAATGCATAGGCGACGTTGTGTTGAGGGCTTCTCTGTCACGAAAGCTGTAAGCACACATCTTAACGGTTGTCAGAGAGGCCAATGATGGAGAAGAATGCAACATTTGAAAGAGTTACCAAAGAGAAAAACGATTTGTATCGTATACGTAAATTACCCTCTCACAATACTAAAAGCACAACTGTCGCCGGCATAAGGGGCTTCGCAGAAAAGGCGCACGAAGAAAATGCGGGCGACGACATGACCTGCAAGTTCTCGCAACAACTCGCGGTGGCGTCAGAAATTTAAACAGCGTCTACTAGTGCTTACGTAGTTTTTAATATGTAAAACGAAGGAAGTTGTCATCACAAGGGGTTAGAAACTCGCCATGCTATGTATCAGGAAATTTCACTGAGCTGACGTGGGCAGAACGCGAAAGAAAAGAACTGATGATCCTACTGTACTGCTCATATTCACGTGCAGAGGCTTCGGCGCGTAATTCAGGAACGAACCTTTCAGCTTTATATTATTATACGGTAATGACCCTGCTATGGTGGTATTAATCAGTCCTAGAACCATAATAACCGTAATTTATAGGTCTGAATTTATTAAAATGTCTGTCACTTTTCTTCCTTCGTTGTCACTATATACTGACATTACTAGAGCACTTACACAGGATAAATACCCATGCTACGTATCAAAATTTAATGTAAATACCATAAAAATGAAAACGCCCAATACCTAACACACATAGGAATATGCAATGCCTTGGGAATACAAACATTTTCGAATATAGATCGAGTATGAGCAGCGAAAAAAAACCTGTCCACGAATATCGAATCAAATACTTATTGTTGCGGACGATTGCGGCCGCGCGGCAACAAGCAGGAGGACAAAGAGAAGAAAGAAGGCGTAGACACGAGCAGTGGAATAAAGAGAGAATGCTTGGTCTAGGGCTCGGGTACTAATTACGCGACATTATTTCTGGTGCCGAAAACCCCCGGGTCATCGCCCTTCCAAGACTTCCAGCTTCCATGGCATCGTTAAAGCGGCTCCGCAAGAACCGTGGCGTCGTCAGGGCCAGCGTCACACGAACCATTACGCTCCTGGCCGACGAACTTCAGGCCACGGCTCCCGATGCCGCTCAAGTTGATTCGCACGTTACATACCTGACTCAGAAGAACGTCGAGCTCGGCAACCTCAACAAGCAAATCCTCGACGCCACGGACGATGACGCTTATGACGAAGAGCTCAAGGCCGCAGAAGACTGCGACCGGAAGGTGTCCTATGCCGTGTCTCGAGCGCGCTTCTTCCTGCGCGAACACGCCAGCACAGCGACGGCTACGAGGACTTCAAGGCCCGAGGATACGTTACCGAACGCCGACGTCGCTGGGGCCGGCACCTCAGCGCATACCGAGGTAACTGACGCTGCACCTCGTGTAACAGAGGGGACACCCGGCCCCGCAACCGTGCCGCTTCATCGCACAGTGGTCCTGCCGAAACTTCAGATACCTACATTTCCCGGCGCGCTTCGCGACTGGCAGACCTTCTGGGACCACTTCAGTGCCACGAGCCACCGTAATGAAGACGTTCTGCCGATTAAGAAACTTAAGTACGTCCTCTCGTATTTGAGTGGCGCCGCGAAGAGAGCCATCGAAGGCATTAGACTCACGGAGGACAATTATGCTATCGCCATCAGGACCTTGACGGAGCGATTTGGTCGACGCGACTTGCTCATCAACGAGCACATCGACCACCTGCTCGCCTTACCACCAGTCAAGTCTTCGGCAGATGTCGACAAACTTCGCCTACTCTACGACAAGGTACAATTTCGTGTCTCGGCACTGACCGGTTTGGGCGTCTCACCCGACCAGTACAACGTGGTCCTCAACCGCGTCCTAATGAGATGCCTGCCTGACGACCTCGCGATCCTTTACCGGCAGAAGTCCAAAGAAGCCGCGCAGGATACGTCCGGTATAGTGACTTCCGAAGAAAGAGCTCGTCAGGATGCAGAAATGCTAAGCTTCTTGCGCATACAAATTGAGGTTCGAGAGGAAGGCAGGCCAGGACGAACACCGTCTGCTTTCTCGCGGTTACTGCCCGAAGAAGATGTCGAACCTCCGTCAGCACCGATGGGACATTTGCCTACAGCGTCCGCCCTTGCTGCCGAATCTGTTGCAGTTACGGAAGAGGTGTGCCCATTATGCAGCAGTTGTCAGCACACCATCGCGGACTGCAGCGTTCAACTCTCAGCAGAGGAAAACGGGCTCGGTTGCCCACCGCTCGTTGCTGCTACCGTTGCGGCTTGCAAAACCACATGGCGCGTTTTTGCCGACGTGCGCGCAGCATCATCTGTAGTAAGTGCAACCGACGACATCTCACTATCCTATGTGAAATGTTCACGCCGGCAGCCCCAACCCGTGCAAACGCAACGACAGTGAACCAAGACGAGCCTCACATCACCGGGCGAGGCACGAACACGCCGTCAGTGACATCGGCCCCAAGCGCCCTGAGCGGAATCAACGCCGTTCTTCTCCAAACAGGACGAGTCTGGATCGAGTGCGGGTCCCAGAAGCGTCTCGTGCGCATTCTTCTTGATAGCGGTAGCCAGCGCACATTCATCCGAGCGGATGTCTCAAAGGACCTCAGATGCCCGGTTATCGGAACCGAAGAACTTTCCTTGGTGACGTTCGGCCACTCGAAGCCCCGCGAAGTAATGCGCAGTCGACGAGTAGCTTTTACTCTACGAGGCCAACTAGGGACATCGCGGTAACCGTGGAGGCCTTGGAGGTCCCCGAAGTGTGTGCAGTTACAAGCCCGCCACTCAGCACTGATATTTTGCAGCTTTTGTGCCACAAGAACTATGATGCCGCAGACAACTTTCATCCCGACACATGGCACCCATAGGAAGTAAGCGTATTACTTGGTTCCGACGTCTACTGGAAGGTCGCGACTGGAAAGGTTGATCATTTAACCAGTAACCTGACTGCCGAGGAAACCAAGTTCGGCTGGACCGTTCAGGGCACCACGGAACGCGAAAGAAGTTCAGCATCTACGAGCGCTCTATTCCTGCACTGCAGCACGAAGTCAGTTCCTGACTGTGGTCTTTCTGCGATGTGGCGTCTCGACGTCATTGGGATCAAAGCATCTTCTCAGGAAAAGAGCAAGCTTCCGCCAGCACTTGAGGCATTTGAAGAGAGCATTACCAAGCTAGACGGGCGCTACCATGTGCCGCTGATGTTAAAGGATCCAGGAATGCCTGCCGGCAGCGACAATCGATGGTTGGCGAAGCGCCGTCTGCAAGCACAATTAAATAGGTTCACACCACAGCCCGAACTCCTCAAGCAGTATGCCACGGCAATCAGAGCGTATTTTAATGAGGACAGCGCAGAGCGAGTTGAAGAAGAGCTACTGCCAAGAGAAAATGTGTATTATATGCCTCATCATGCGGTCATACGAAAAGAGGCCGTTACGGCAAAACTTCGGGTGGTGTTTGACGCTTCCTCGCACGCGCTTGGCCATCCCTGCCTAAATGATGTTCTGTTCAACGGTACGAAGCTTGGAGTTCACATTGTGCAGCTGCTACTCACCTTCCGATGTCACCCGGTAGTCCTTATCGCGGACATCAAAAAGGCATACTTGCAGATGCTTATTCGCTCGGAAGAACGCGACGTGCTGCGATTCCTCTGGACTGATCGGTTGCCCTCGGATGATGATCCATCTCCATCTGTGGTGACGTGGAGAATGACGCGGGTCCCGTTCGGAGCCTCGTCTAGCCCATTTTTGCTCGCAGCTACCATTCGACATCACCTAGCACTCTGTCGAGAACAACATCCTGAGACTGTAGCATTACTAGAGAAAGCCTTTTACGTCGATTACTTTATCGTGGTACTTCCGAATGTGGAAGAAGCTGCCACAGTGTACAATGAAGCATGCAAGATATTCTCGGAAGCAAGCATGGAACTGCGCAAGTGGGCTTCCAATGCACATGCCTTGCGAAAAATCCTCCTTAAAGACAAGATTGCTTTTGAAAACGAAGCCGGAGAGAGTACCCTAATCAAAGTCCTCGGTGAACCTTGGGAACGTGAAGGCGCAAGATTGTCCTCATGGTGCGCGAAGCGTCGGACTTCGCTGCGAACAAGCCTTCGACCAAGCGCATTGTGCTCCAGACGTTAGCAAGAGTGTACGATTCGTTGGGGTATCTCGCTCCATTTTCGCTCAGGGCAAAGCTACTGTTTCAAGACTTGTGGAAGAAGAAATGCGCATGGGACGATGCCCTTCCGCCAGAAGAACAAGCAAGCTGGAACAGTTGGTGCACTGAATTGGCCAGCATGAATCCATATTCCGCCGATCGTTACGTATTCCTGCAATCAGCTGATGCAACGATTTCATTCTAACTACACGTGTTCTGCGACGCAAGTCCCAGAGCATATGGTACCTGCATCTACGCACGGGCGCTCTCACCAAACGGCGCCTGCAACTCACAGCTCCTTATAGCAAGAGCCGTGTGGCACCACTTAAACATATTTCGCTGCCACATCTAGAGGTTTTAGCATGCGTCGTCGGCGCAAGGTTGTGCGCATACGTGAAAACAGTACCAGTGCTATAAGCTCCGCTCCTGTACACTTCTGGACCGACTCACTCGTGGCATTGCATTGGATTCGGAAAACGCCTGCAAAAGAGAGCTGTTTGTACGTCATCGAGTCTCCGAGATTCATAGCCTGACATCGCCGACCCAGTGGCATCAATGTTCCGGAAAAGACAACCCCGCGGAATTGGTCACACGAGGGGTTTCATCACCTCATGTTCTTGCGTCAACAATGTGGTGGCATGGTCCAACCTGGCTTCATGATCCCGAAGAACCAATACCTACTGAGCGCGCTGAATTCTCAGATTGGATTGGAACAAACTTTATTTGTGCCTGCAGTTGGGCGCTCGCGCGCCCCGACGAGGGCCTACGTCGTCTTCGGGGTTGCCGTTACTCGGCGCGGGTCTCCGCTCGCCGTTGCCGGCTCGCTGGGTCCCTGCCTTTCGAGCGCCCCGAGGACCTGCTGGACGGCCCAGAGCTGTTGATCCAGGTCGTAGCTCTTCGCGGCTTCCTCGAGCCGCGACGGGATCGTTCTTGATCTCGCTTCCTCTGGGTGTTTGATGCAGTCCCACAAGATGTGCGTGTGATCCGCCGTCTCCCTCCGGCAGACCTTGCACTTGTCGGTCGGGTATGTCTCGGGGTACATGCGATGCATCAGTCCCGGACTCGGTAGCGATCCGGTCTGGAGCTGTCTCAATAGTACCGCCTCCGCTCGACTCAACCGCGGGTGCGGGAGTGGGAAAGTCCTGCGAGCCATGCGGTAGGCTTTTGTGATGTCGTTATAGTCCGTCATGCGGTCCTTGGCTCCGAACCACGTCTGACGGTCTGTCGCCGGGGCGCGGTTAGTTAGCGCTCGCGCCGCTGCGTGTGCCGTCTCGTTGTGATTGGCATTGCGTTCCGACGCGTCACCCGCGTGCGCCGGGAACCACTTAATTCTTACTTTTCTGTCTTGCAGTTTGGCCGCACGCAATACTCGTTCGGCCTCTCTACATACTTGGCCTTTGGCGAAGTTTCGCACCGCCTGTCTCGAGTCACTTAGCACGGTGTGGCAGTCTGGGTCGATGATGGCCAGGGCGATGGCCACCTGCTCCGCTTGTTCCGCTCCAATGCTCTTCACGCTCGCTGCCGTCCTTGTTGCGCCGGTCGACGCCTCGATGACGACCGCTGCGAAAGCGTTCTGTTGGTATTCGGCCGCGTCCACATATCGCGCGCGCTCGTCGTTGGCGTGCAGGTCGATGAGAGCCTAATTTACAGTCTTCGAACAGGGTACAGAAGAAACGTCGGTGTGTCCCGCGGGCTTTGGTTCGCCGGAGCCACCGGGTGGGTGTACCGCATCGCTGCAAACGCGTCAAAGAAACAGTGTTCCACAGCCGGACCGTTAACAGCAGCAGAGCTTCACAAGGCAGAACACTACTGGTTGCAAAGGATCCAAGAAGAAATGTTCTCCGAAGAAGTGCAGGCCCTCCGCGCAGAGAAAAAACTACCGTCCACGAGCCCAGTTCTTCGATTACATCCTTTCCTGGACGAAGGTGGTCTGCTTCGCGTTGGAGGTCGTCTGCAGGAGCTAGCAGCCTCTTTTGACGTCAAGCACCCAATCCTGTTGCCAGCAAGGCACACCTTCACCCATCTTGTGGTTTAAGCCACGCATGAACGCGTCCTTCACAGCGGAGTAGAGGCCCCGCTTTGCGAGCTTCGAGAGAAGTTTTGGACTGTGAAAGGACGACACACCGTTAAAAGGGTACTGAGATGTTGCTTGCCTTGCAAACGCTACAAGCCTGTCGCTGAGACCTCACCCTTTGCTCCACTGCCACGAGACCGAATCACGAAAGGCAGTCCTTTTTTTGTCGTTGGGTTGGATTTCTGCGGGCCCCTCCACACACGTGACACGGCTGCTACTAGCAGAAAGGCCTACATACTCATGTTCTCCTGTGCTGTCACTCGAGCTATCCATTTGGAATTGACAACCGACATGACAACGACAACTACGCTTCCCGCCTTCCGCCGTTTTATTTCGCGGCGTGGAATCCCCGACACCGTTTGCTCGGATAACGCACTGTCTTTTCACGGCTCAGCGGGAGTGCTCAAGACCATTCTGCCAGCTCTGCGAAAATATGCGGCCAACACCAAGATCAAATGGAAGTTCATCGCTGAGAGAGCTCCTTGGTGAGGAGGCTGGTGAGAGCGTTTCATCAAATCGACAAAAACACGTTGAAACGGTCGCTTGGGCGCAACAGCCTCGACGCTGAGGCCCTCGCTACGGTGGTATGCGAAGTGGAAGCGGTCATAAACAGCAGACCTCTTACTTTTTTTGATAGCAGCCCTGATGAACTGCAACCGCTGACTCCGTCACACTTCTTGCTTGGGAGACGCCTCATCTGCCTTCCGCAAGAAGTCGGCAATTCTTATGGCATGTCATCGACGAGAGAGGACCTGATCTGTCGCGCGCGCTATCGTGAGCGTCTTACAGCGGAGCTATGGAACCGATGGAAGCGGTCCTACCTCCTTCTACTTCGATCCGCGCACAACGCGCCTTATCGTAAACTACTTCGGCTACACGAAGGTGACGTGGTGCTTGTGCATGACGAAGGCACACATCCGCTACTATGGAAGCTGGGCAAGGTTCTGGTAGTGCACCCGGGAAGGGATAACATCGCGCGCATCTGCACCCTTCGACTAGCATCGGGACACACCATAAAACGACCCGTTCAAAAGTTATACATTCTGGAGGCAAGTCAGCGAGATTGAACTGCCTCGTGATCGCCTTGGCCCCTTGGGACCATGACTCCGGCTGGAACTGAGAACGCTAGGGCACCCATGGACTGAAGTGACTGCAGGCGTCGTCTGGAGGCTCGCGAGACGGGAGCCCTCACGTCTACTTCGGCTTTGTACTGACTCGCCCTTCACGACGATGGCCCGATGTTCGCAAGGCAAGACAGTCCATGGAGGTCAGCAACGTACATCTTGACAGCCCAGCCACGTGACTCCAGGCATCGTCTGGAGGCTCGCGAGACGGGAGCCCTCACGTCTACTTCGGCTCCGTACTGACTCGCCCTTTACGACGACGACCTGAGGTTTGCATGGTCTTTGACGTGCACATAGAGAGGAACATATCGACAGCCCTGCACTCCGACCAGTCAACGGTATCTCCGCCCATCACAAGATTTTCTCATCAATGAAAACTTCAAGACGTGCGAGGCCAGGGCGACGAATTTCTGTCCCGACACCCGTCCTGTAGCCCAGCCTTCGAAGCAGCAGGAACATGAAGCGCAGGTGCAAACTACCATAACGAAGGCGGCTTGGATACTCAAGACCCTATAGGCGAATAATATTCTGAATCCCGATCACGCAGGATTGGCCCTTGAAACCACCTGCTGTGCACCTGCCTGCCTGATCAAGCTTCGCTATAACGGTCTATCGAAGATTCGCGAGGCCAGAATGCCGAGTTCCTTTGCCAGCCCAGGAGGCTTTAAGAGCGAAAGGGGAAGTGAAAGCTGGACATCGCCAGACGCATCACAGCAAATGTTCTACCAAATGCAGCAACGTTAGTGACCACCTGAACATCTAACTACTGAACTCGATGCAAGCCAGTTGACGAAGGTGCGAATTGCTGAGGGACAATACTCGCCTTTCGATTCAGCGTGTTCATTTGGCGGTGGCGGGAATGTATTGAAAATAGAAGAAAACGACGGCCGCATCTGGGGCATACATATCACCATCATGGGATTAGGGTGTTCCATGAAAGGGGAAGAAGACGGGGCAGCCATGGCATCAGTCTCATTTCTTTACAATTATGTCATCATTATTATCATTTTCAGCCTATCTTACATCGACGTCTGGACGAAGCGCTCTCCAGCTGATCTGCTGCCACTTGACCTGTACTACACGAGCTGATTCTATTCTGATGCCTCCAAATTTCCTAATTTTTCACTCTAGCTAACCTTTTGCCGTCCTTGACTGCATGCGCAACATTAAAATATTTAAAAACGAGATGTAACACCTTTTATTTCTCCAAAAATAAATAAATAAGACTTCGTGTTATTAGGCTGCTGCACGTTCAAAATAATTTTGGTAAAGCTACAATTACAAATGATCACGCATAAAGCTTAACCGCCTGACACGCTGACAAGGCGAGCACTATTTACCTGCTGTAGCAACACGTCTGAAAGTGAAAAATACCGCCTCCATTATGCACTGTGATGCACGCACCTTACCTTGCCGTCTTGCGAGGATCTAAGCGTTTACAGTAATTTTATTTTATCTGTTCATAAAATGGGAAAGTACTACGTAGGTTGTATAAGACTAGTGGATTAAGGCCTAGTGAAAAAGGAAACGTCCCTGTTGCCTGGGCGTTCGGGTCAAAATGTCTAATTCGAGAACGAAGACATTTTTCAGTGATTACGGCGAAACATTGCTAATTTCTGGGGACGCAGCATATCTATGCACCAAACGTAACCTCACGTATACTTCTTAGCAATGTCTTATAATGAAAAAAAACTTGGTTGACGCCTGAGGTTCGCCTCCGAGAGAAGAACACGACAGCGTAATCGGGCTCTAATCGCATCGCCTTCTCATTCGCTGGCCTCACTTAACTTTTCGATGGACACCTCAACCGTGCCACAAGGAAAGGAACGTCTGTAAGCCTTGAATTGACCGTTTCAAACTATCCTAGCATATGCAGATACAGTTGCGAAGTGCCCACTACACCACAACTCTTTCTTTTCGCGAACTGGTGAAGTACCCACAACGCGTCCGCAATGCAGCACACGCACGTGCACACCTTGTCGATGTTGTTGCTGAAGAGGGCAATTCATTATGCTCGAGTGCTGTGTAACGGGTGGGTCATTAAACTTCACACTGGTTGCGCGATTAACACGCTTCCATGCTGGTTTGCGATTATACTTTTCTGCCTATATTATATGCGTTAAGAAGGCTGCTTGCTCTACATGACAATCGTATTCGTATATGGCTTTTTTTTCAGAATCAGTTTCAAGCAGTGGTATAGCTTAGTGGTAGAACACCTACTTGGCACACCAAAGGGTTATTTGTATCTATCTCAAATTTATGCACACGGACAGCACCGATTTTTTGCTCACAATTACGCCGACACCGACGCCGCATCGCAATTTCTGCGAAACAAGCTCATTAAAGCCATTGTGTTAAAATAAGAATGAATGAATATTTGCATTCTGAACCGCATATTCTGCCATGGCCAAACATTCGGGAAAATTTCAATACGCGTTTTTCGAATCGAGTATGCTCCGAATGAGGGAAATATTCGATTCGTATTAGAAAGTCTCGAATATTCTCACACTCCTGGTCACAAAATATTTAAAGTTCGACGAAAGTTCGTCTAGCCAGGTAAACGGTGATAAAGAAGTTGTGGTGAATGACCAAGTCAAAGTGAAAAAAATACGCAAAACACGTTTTGAAACCCGCTTTGGGGATACTAAAACATCTTTGATGCGCTTCTCGCATTGACCATGTAAGTGACCGCAAATTGTTCATGAAGGGGTCAGAAAATTCAAGGCCATGTCGAGACCTGTCGTTCACTTGAGTCGTTAATCACCTACGGAGAACTACATTTGTTATTGCCGAAAGGTAATTTACTCATTTAGCTCGGCTTCATTGTCATTTTCATGCCTTTTTCAGGCTTGGTTGGACGTCAGGACATCACTGAGTGCGGACAGGCAGACAGGAACGCCAAGACTGAACACCTCCTGCATTTGTACTCACTAAACGTAGAGACCCAAGTCTTCCATTTTGCGTCTTGCGAGGTTGACTTCTGTGCCGCGAACTCTTTTCCTAATCGCCGTGACGAAGCCTGGGTTATACTGATTGCGGAGGCTGAATTGTACGGCCGCCAGCCAACGGTTTACAAGACGGTTGATGTCGGCGCGCGCCGGGTGGTCGTACGGAAAGCGGCGTCCGAAGACTATGGCCAATATATTGTTGTAGGCGCAGGCCACGATGTAGTCGTAGAAGGCAACGGGTTCCCCTTCTGCCTTAGCGATCTGACTGCAGGCCCACTGGAACTCCTCCTGCGAATAAGGCAACGTTTGCGTGAATCACCTAGAATTTGACGCCAACATAAGGTTAGCTTAAGAGTGGGATTGTTAGTGCAGCAAACGTGTCCCGTAAACGTTGTGCAATCCACCATTCAGTGAAAGTAGCCTATTAAGGGGCGTCTTGCAGGATTTGGGCATTTAAAACAGAAAAATGCGGCTCACATCTCGCACGAACTATTGTGTCCTACCTGTCGTTCCGATGCAGGTAGTGTAAAGTCTAAATTTAAAACGAATGCGCTTAAGATCTCACTGTTCAGGTAACTGCTCCGGAGAAGCGCCATGACCTGAGAGAAATATTCATGTTAGGACGGTTGCCAGCAACATGAAAATAGATGGCACGTCACTGCGGAAAGTCAGCGAATGCAGAACGCCAAAATGTCCCTGTGTACTTGCGTTTCGCAGCAAGAAAGGAAAAGAGCGAGTGTAAACGAATAAAGGATCTGGTGCCAGTGACGCTTCATGAATGGATAGAAAAAGTTTGCTAAGTGTCCTGTGGATTAACGACCCGGGCTCCCACGTCGAGACATCAAGGCCTTGTCTGTCCGCCGCTTCACGGGCCTGCTGGAATGCCTAGAAACTAAGAACAGTTTTCGAGGACCATGCCACAAGAAAATGTGAATGCACAAATTCTGCCAAAGTCATCCATAAAAATGACGTAGCAATCATTGACCGGCATAGCAAAACAGGTAGATCACTACTGTATGCACCCAGTTCGGCGAACAATATGCATTAGAGGTGACAGACATTGTAATTGAAAAAAAAAGGATAATGTCATGTTTAAAACACGCATGTGTTAGTGTCATACCTTGGGGATGTTTTAAAATTTTGAACTTGAAGGCGGGGAGACGTGGTTACGTCGGAATGATTTACTGAAATAATTGGAACTACTTGGCGTTCACAAGAATGCTGCTTAATGGCTGAACTTTCATTGGCCACCCTATCCCGGTTTTTTACAATGCACGGTTGACAGCAGCAGTTTCAGAGGCCATCTTTATATATATATATATAGTGACAGATGACATGGTCTATATCCGAATGTGTAAGTCATTTTAGGATGCCTTATTTAACCTGTTGCTTTCGTTTGAAGGTTTGAAGAAGGCTGTTCTGGTTGTAAAGATGTACAGACGTCAGTGGAAAGACGGCAGATATGGTCCGCATGGCGTGGTTCGAGGTATGACGGGAGTGCCAGCTCGCGTTGACACATGGACAAAAGTAAGATCAGAATGAGTTGTAAGCAGTGACGTTGTAGTTTTTGCCCTAACCTCAGAGATGTGCGAAAAGCTTCTACAGACAATGATGATTCAGCTAATAAGTGTAAGCTAGTAACAAAAATGCTCTTATACGAATGTGAACGACATTCATAAAAACGTTATTCCAGTACGAAGACGAATCGCTTGAGATCATCTGCAGAATACTTTCTTGACATCCCATAATTTAGGGCCAGATATCAGCCATATTGTTTTGCGATGTGCGCAGCGGCGATTCCACAAACCACTCTTGTGTACCCGTGTGAACCGAAGCTTATGAACGAAACAGCCGAAGAATGAACATCGAAACGAGGTGTCATCAAATTCGGCCTGTTCAGCTGGCACTTATTGTTGGACTACCGCAGATCAGTTTACTGACAGAAAAATGCGGTTGTCCTGTTGGACATCATTCATCGAGCCAATGAATTTTAAATGGGAGTAGACATTGATGATGTAAGTAGAGATAATGCTAGCCACATCAGGAAAGTGAATGTTCCAGAATATATATCATTAGGAAATCCTCCCATTGTCTCTGCACGAGCCGTCTAAAGTCAGAGGGCCACAGAATAGAAATAAGTACTTATCAAGAAATTTCCTCCGAGGTATGGGGGCCGTTCTAATTAGCAATGAAGGTGATTCTATACCCGTAGCAAGGGCGTCAGGGTTTATGTTCACGGGAGTGACGACACAAGTGAATGAAAAATCTTGAGCCTAGTAAGTGCACGTGTTCACTCACGGAGAATCTTCACAACTGTTTGCGTAAAATACTCAATGTTTCCCTACGGTTGCTGACAATTCTGCTTCATATACAAAAGAAGCAGTTTGGGCTGCCTGAAAAGTTTCTCACAGAGGATAGCAACACCGGCTTTCTCTTCTTACATTGATATATCTACCATAATGAGACTGCTGACTACCAGCTCTATGTAATTAGTGCCAGTGACACCCTCAATATAATTTATATGCATAGCCCTAGTATTAGACAGAAATATATATTTTGCAATAGTAAAAGTAAGAAGCTTTTTTTACAGTGGAATAATGTAGTGTACTTCTGACTGCATGATTATTCACAAATTCCTTTAATTTTAGCAGAACGTGTGTTACGCAACACTACGCGAAGGAAGCAACAGAGACGCGCAAATAGTTACGCAAACATGAATTGGGGAGACAAAGAATCTGCGGGCAGGATACGCGGGTGCTATTCCCCGACATAAATGACCTATTTCAAAATGATTTCGGCAAGCCAAGAGACGTGCTGATAACATGTCTGCTTGAAGCGCAAACTGGATTACTATGGCCCCGTAGTCAATCACAATGCACCAATATAGAAAGCCATCAATAAGGTAGATAACTTCACGAATTCCAACGGCTTTGCTGACTTAACGTTGCGAAAACATGTTAAACAGCGTGTAATAATATATGGTGCGCGCGGGTTTCAAATAGCCAAAAACAAAACAGTGCGCCGTGCGGTGGCGACTTGTGTTACGACTTTTGTGGCCCTTTGAATGTGTGCGCCGTGCGGGGGCGAATTGCGTATGTGCCGTGCGGTGGCAAAGAGGACGGCGATCGTGTGCGCGGCGTGCCTCGAGACAGCGTGACCAGTGCGCGGGCCGTGCGCGAGAGTCGAATTCCAAGGCTGGGATCTCCTTCGCTGGGCGTCCGGTCCATGGGAGAAACCACAGCCCTACCTCCTGGTGCCTCGACGTAACGGAGCGTTCCCGCCGTTCCCGCTACGGGAAGATCGAGCCAAAGGCCGTGTACAAGGCCGGGCCAAGCCTCGACGCCGTGTTCAGACGAGTACCCTCAGGGTTCGGGCCCACGAGCCGAGGGCGTACAGTGGAGCGGGTCCCTTGGGCGCAGAGTCCTGGCATCAACGGCCGCGGAGTAGACCTCCGTGACTTAACGCGCGCAGACCAAGCACCGAGCTACGGCATCGACAGAGGTCTACGCACGACGCCTTCGACTCGGCAACGTCATCGGCTCCGACGGCAAACTGTACGCCACTGCTTGACTATTTCGCGTAGCAGCCATCACGTCGCATATGTAACTGTTTTCTATATTCGTTGAGTCCTTTCGTGTACGTAAAGATGTCTTACGTGTGCTTGTCCACCTGCGTGCTGCGCCATTCTTTCTGGAGCGAATCCTGAACCCAAACACAACATCACAAACTGGCGAGCCTGCCAGGATTCGCTCAGTAACAGTGAAAGAAAGCAGTTTCGCTCGTGTACCAGCACACGTTCGGACTCGAACATGGACTTAGAGAAGCTTACCGCTGTAGGTATTCAACTCGGGCTGACAGGCGCAGAACTGAGCAGGTGGATCGAGGCTCAGCAGGCAAAGCAAAGGGATGAGAGAGCTGCGGAACGAGAGGCACTGAAAGAAGCTGCGGAGATAGCGCGCTTAGCTGATGAGAGGCAGCGTGAGATCCTCCAGCTAAAGCTACAGCTTCAGGAAGGAGCTCGGAATGTACCGGCTGCAGCTAATGACGTTTTGCCTGTACCCAGCACTTCATCACCGCTTAACCCACAAAAACTACTTCCTCTCTTCGATGAAAAACGCGACGACTTGCACGCGTACTTGCAGAGATTTGAGCGAGTAGCAACCGGTCAGGACTGGCCACAAGAGAAATGGGCCCTTGCTGTGAGCATGTGCCTCACTGGCGACGCCTTAACAGTGATCGGTAGGATGACTGCCGCCGATTCATTGGACTACCAGAAGGTGAAGAAAGCCTTGCTGCAGAGGTTCCAATTTACGGCGCAGGGTTACCAAGACAAGTTTCGCAAGGCAAGAGCTGCGGATGGCGAAACTGGAACGCAGTTAGCCGTGAGAATTGCGAGTTATTTTGATCATTGGATCGACATGGCCAACGTGTCGAAAACGTACGAAGGGCTACGTGATCATATAATCTCCGAGCAATTCCTACGCTGTTGCCAACCGAAACTAGTTATCTTCTTGAAGGAGCGAGAGGGCAAATCACTTGACGAGCTTGCTAAGCTAACTGATCGCTTCCTCGAAGCACAGAATTTGCCAAACATTGGAAAAGGTCCCGATACCGGGAAGGATTTCGGTGAGAAACCTAATGAAGCGCCCCGAAAACCGCAAGTTAAGTGCATGCTCTGCAATCATTTCGGCCATTCGGCTCCCGACTGTCGCAGCCAACCTAAACAAATGGTAAAGTGCAAATTGTGCGGCAAACCGGGACACACAGCTGAAAACTGCAGAGGTCAGCGCTCAGACAACAAACCGACTTCGTCCTGTGCATTCACAGAAGCACAACCGACTGGATCTCGTCAGGGCAAAACAGCAAAGTGGCCACGAAAGCAAGCTAGCCGCTCCAGTAACGACGACGAGAGCAGGAAACCCGCTGTACCTTTCCTAAGCGACGGGATGCCAGTAGTCGAAGGGCGATTGCTAGGACGAAAGGTTCGCGTGCTTCGGGACACAGGCTGCAATACAGCAATTGTCAGGCGAGAATTAATTCCTGAGGAGTGCTTGACGGGCAAAACAAGCAATGTCGTTTTGCTTGATGGTTCAAGTAGTCGCCTCCCCGAAGCCATCGTACAAGTGAAAACGCCTTACTTTTCAGGCAACATAAAAGTGGCTTGTATGAACCACCCACTGTACGACGTGGTTTTAGGGAACCTTCCAGGCGTCAGAGGACCATACGATCCTGATTCTGACTGGGAGCGAGCAGTTGCGACTGAGGAAGAGGAGGAGTTGTGTAAAGAACCGAACGTGACCAGGAACCCTCCACAGGCTTCAAGCGTGGCTAAAGCCAAAGCTCAGCAACCAAAACACAGCAAGATGCGTCCCTTGTGCGTCCCAGAAGTTGTGTCGAGTGACATTACCAAAGCGCAACTGATTGAAGGACAGCAGAAGGACCCCAAGTTGAAATCGCTTTTTGCTAAGGTGAACAGAGAATATAAATCTGGAAAAGGCCACAGCTATGAATTCATGGAAGAAAATGGATTGCTCTACCGTCGTTATCGCCTTGCAACAGGTAGAACATTTAAGCAGGTGGTAGTTCCGAAGGCGTTTAGACGAAATATTTTAGAAGTTGCCCATGAAAACACCATGGCTGGACATCAAGGAATAAAAAGAACAACCGATCGTATTTTGCAAGAATTCTACTGGCCCGATTTACACGAAGACGTAAAACGCTTCGTGAAGTCCTGTGACATATGTCAACGAACAACACCTAAAGGAAAAGTGGGAGTCGCTCCATTGGGCAACATGCCTCTGATCCGCACACCTTTCGAAAGAGTGGCAGTGGATTTGATCGGCCCCTTTTCACCAATGTCAGACCGGGGAAACCGATACGTTCTGACCTTAGTTGATTTCGCAACTAGGTATCCGGATGCTGTAGCACTTCCTGCAATTGATGCCATTCATGTTGCCGAAGCGCTTATAGAAATGTTTTCCCGCATTGGTTTGCCCAAAGAAATAGTCACTGACCAGGGAGCAAGCTTTACCTCCGACTTAATGAAAGAGGTCAGTCGGCTTCTCTCTGTGAAGCTCCTCAAGACGACGCCATACCATGCCATGGCGAATGGCCTCGTCGAGAAATTCAATGGCACCCTGAAAATGATGTTAAGAAGAATGTGCCAAGAGAAACCACGATCGTGGAACAGGTACCTCGCACCGCTGCTTTTTGCGTACCGAGAAGTGCCACAGACAAGCCTCGGGTTCTCTCCTTTTCAACTTATCTATGGCCGTCATGTCCGAGGACCACTGACAGTATTAAGAGAACTGTGGACGAATGAGGACCTCGACGGAGAAACACGGACAACCTACACGTATGTCTTTGACTTGCGGAATCAGCTGGAGGAGACGTGCAAGATCGCGCACGAACAATTAGAGAAAGCTCGCGCCAAGCAAAGAACATACTACGACAAGAAGAGTCGTCCTAGAAAATTGTGTTCAGGCGACAAAGTTCTCATATTGTTGCCTACTGACTCCAATAAACTTCTAATGCAATGGAAAGGACCATTCCCAGTAATTGAGCGAAGAAATGACGTGGATTACGTCATTGACGTCTTTGGGAAAAACAAGATATTCCATATAAATATGCTCAAGAAATACGAAGAACGGGAGCCTAGCGAGTCCCAACAGGGGTCAGTTGTCACAGAGGTTACCGAGAACATCACCGAATGACAAGACGACGAAGTGAATCCTATGCCAGTACTGAACCTGCATCGCACGCAGTTTTGCACCAATGTCAACCTTTCCACAGACCTTACTGCTGAACAGGTTGAAGAAGTGGAACGCTTATTGGAAGAGTATGCCGACATTTTTTCAGACCTGCCTGGAAAGACTGCGCTCGTAGAGTTTTCCCTTCGTCTTACATCCGATAAACCGGTGCACGTCCCTCAGTACTCTATACCATTTGCCTTGCAAGAAAAGGTCGAAAACGAAGTGCAAGAGATGCTGAAGTTGGGTATCATTGAGAAGTCTAAGTCGCCGTACCACGCACCCATTGTTGTGGTGAAGAAACCAGACAACACGCTTCGGCTCTGCATCGATTTCAGGGAGCTAAACAAGATACTCATTCCGGATTGCGAGCCAATCCCACGCATTGATGTCGTGCTTGCGCTTGTTGGTCGAAAGCGGATTTTTTCCAAATTTGACTTTACGAAAGGATATTGGCAAGTACCGATGTCGACAGAGAGCCGTGAAAAAACTGCTTTCTCCAGCATGTATGGTCTCTACCACTTTATTTACATGCCTTTTGGTATCAAGACGGCGCCGGCCGTATTTGCGCGCCTGATGAGAAATGTACTGGGTGGTGTCGAAAATGTTCATCATTACTTCGACGATGTTGTCATTGCTACCGACACATGGCAAGAACACGTAGACACCCTCAGAAAAGTGTATGATCGAATCAAACAAGCCAATCTCACGATCAAGCCAACGAAATGCGAAATAGGAGAAAGCAGCATAGTGTTTCTGGGACATCGCATCGAGAAGGCTACAGTCGAACCCCTTCTCAAAACCCTGGAGAAGATTCTGGCAGCTAAACGTCCTACAAGCAAGAAGGCAGTACAGTCATTCCTGGGCTTGACTGGCTATTACCGGAAGTTCATACCGAACTACGCCGAACTAACAAAGCTATTGACATACCTGACAAGAAAAGGACAAAGTCACAATGTATCGTGGGGCCCAGCTCAAGAAGAAGCATTCGCAGCACTGAAGGAGAAGCTTGGTGATGCGCCCATCCTCCTCGCTCCCGACCTTTCGAAGGAGTTTGTACTTCGCACAGACGCCTCAAATACGAGTCTGGGTGCGGTATTGCTTCAAATGGGAAACGATCAAGTGCTACACCCTGTAGCTTACGCTAGTCGTAACCTATTGCCCAGGGAGACCCGCTATTCTACAATCGAGCGGGAATGCCTCGCACTTGTATGGGCCATACAGAAGTTCCATATTTACTTGTATGGAAAGTCTTTCATTGTGCAGTCAGACCACCAGCCCTTACAGTACTTGAATTCTGCCAAACACCTCAACAATAGAGTGTTGAGATGGAGTCTCCTTTTGCAAGAATATTCCTTTTATGTTGAGTACATAAAAGGCTGTGACAACGTAGGAGCGGACTACATGAGTCGTGCTTGACATGTTGCAACAACCTGAACCGCACAAACTCGAAAGCGTGCTGTGCACTAACTGTTTATTCCCGCGCTTCTATCTTAGAATAGTTGTAAACAACTTTCTTGAAAAAGGGGGTATTGTAATAATATATGGTGCGCGCGGGTTTCAAATAGCCAAAAACAAAACAGTGCGCCGTGCGGTGGCGACTTGTGTTACGACTTTTGTGGCCCTTTGAATGTGTGCGCCGTGCGGGGGCGAATTGCGTATGTGCCGTGCGGTGGCAAAGAGGACGGCGATCGTGTGCGCGGCGTGCCTCGAGACAGCGTGACCAGTGCGCGGGCCGTGCGCGAGAGTCGAATTCCAAGGCTGGGATCTCCTTCGCTGGGCGTCCGGTCCATGGGAGAAACCACAGCCCTACCTCCTGGTGCCTCGACGTAACGGAGCGTTCCCGCCGTTCCCGCTACGGGAAGATCGAGCCAAAGGCCGTGTACAAGGCCGGGCCAAGCCTCGACGCCGTGTTCAGACGAGTACCCTCAGGGTTCGGGCCCACGAGCCGAGGGCGTACAGTGGAGCGGGTCCCTTGGGCGCAGAGTCCTGGCATCAACGGCCGCGGAGTAGACCTCCGTGACTTCACGCGCGCAGACCAAGCACCGAGCTACGGCATCGACAGAGGTCTACGCACGACGCCTTCGACTCGGCAACGTCATCGGCTCCGACGGCAAACTGTACGCCACTGCTTGACTATTTCGCGTAGCAGCCATCACGTCGCATATGTAACTGTTTTCTATATTCGTTGAGTCCTTTCGTGTCCGTAAAGATGTCTTACGTGTGCTTGTCCACCTGCGTGCTGCGTCATTCTTTCTGGAGCGAATCCTGAACCCAAACACAACATCACACAGCGGAGCTAGTGAAGCATATTGCTATTTCACTGCTTGACATTACTCACAATATTTAATGGAGCGGAGGTAAGTAGCAGCACTTGCCCAATTTCCGTGTCAAATACCCGCTAAACTAGCTATATAAAACGGCTTCATGTTTAGAGCGAAGCTCTCAAGTGCTAGGCTTAAGGATCGCATATAAGGAAGGTGTAGAGCGGTGACAACTCCGACAGAACCGCCATGTTGTTTCGGAGTACAAGACGCGCGCTGTGGCAGACGCCTTGAATATAAGGTTTCATGTTTGAAAATTTGGCTGAAGCGCACCGAAAAACAGACTAGAAGAAGAAGACAGGACAGCGCTTACTCAAACGTGAACGTTAATCAACTGGCCCAACTTGCCATCTTGCTGCTATAATGTTTGAGTTCGTCTTATTCCTTCCGTTTAAGGCACTTGTCTATCATCACGTTTGTGCGTCACCTTAAGAAGAGACGGCGTCCGCGTCAACGACTTCGCCCCAATATGGCACTCTCCTGGACAAAGGGTGTCACCATCCGTTCCTGGGAATGCTGGCACAAACTTGGAGGGAGCTTCATCCAGACTAAGGCCCCTGAGACTTTCTAAAGTAGCGATGGTCTCACCCTCCGTCTTGATTCCTTCTTGGTTCTGGTCTATTTCTTGCTCCCTCCTCGACCGTGCCGCAGCTAACACCTCTCTAGCGTAGCGGACATTTCGTAAAGTTAGTGCGCGCTGGGTCAGGCGGTGCGCCGCAAGCATTCATGCTTGCAGTCTGGCTTCGAGCATCTTTGTTTGCGACACAATATTTCTCTCTGGGACAATATTTTTTTCTTCCGCAAAGATAGTCTCGACTAGCGTAACAGCGGCCCATGACATATCCGAAATTTGTAGACTGCAGTTCAGTGCGCAGCTTTTGTAACAGCCCGTATCGACAGGTGCTGTCGCGCAAGGTTGTAAGTGACACGTCAGAGACTGAACGATAACGTCGCGGTGTGCAGCACACCCTCGGAAACCGAGATAATCCCCGTCAACTTTGCCAGGTGAATTTGCAGAGTGTATCAATTATGACGCCCTGAAGCTGAGAGAAAAAAAATCACAGCATTTCCACGGAGTGAATGATGATGAGTGGGCGAAGCTGCGGAGGTTCATCGGTAAACCGTGAATCTTCCGTGAATTCTGCCCAGTACATCATCACCGACGTGAGATCGGGCGCGTTTATACTAAAGGTTCGATGAGTTATGACGACTTGCAGCTCACTTTAATTTTACATGTACACTGTGAATTTTCATCGTTTAGAAAACCATTGCTTTAGAAAACATCTGGCGTCTTTCGTTGAGAAGCTGGCGTCTTTTCGTTTTGCTTTAGAAACATCTGGCGTTCTTTCGTTTTGCTTTTAGAAGACATCTGGCGTCTTTCGTTGGCTTATTTCATCAATCAACGGCGTTTTGAACAAAATTTTTATTGTTTAATCACGCACAGGAGAAATCTCACCAGGCACTACCTTGGAGGTAAACAATGGCTGCTAATGGGAATGAGAGACAGAAGAAGTCGGCTTTTAGCTAGCACTTACACTTCTACTTCTACTAACGTTTCCTACTGGAACATGCCAATGGCTGCTAATGGGGAATGAGAGGCAGAAGAATTCGGCTTTTAGTTAACGCGCACGCTGCGAATTTTTTATTGTTCAACAACGCACAGGAAAAATCTCCCACCGGCACCACCTTGGAGGTCGAGATCTGGTACTAGCGTTACGACTGGTTACGCACTACGACTACGACAACTACGAGGGACGAACGGGTGCCGCCTTAAGGAGCTTCGCCCTTAAAAAATAGGTGACAGCCCTTTCCAAGATTGGAAGGGGTGTTACAGCTTCAGTGTCACTTACGTGCCAATGTTTGTACCACGCACACACAAACGCACGAATAGTGGGCGCCGGCGCTATTACGTTTTAACGCATCAATGTCTACAGCAGTACGCGCTGCGCAATGTCACGTGCGTCTCCAGTGCTTGTAACGTCGCCTAGGGAAGTGGATGCCATGTATCTCAGACGGGCCCGCACCTTGTGCAAACGCACATAGCATACCTCTATATCGCCAACACATGGCGATGAAAAGCGACGGCGTCCCTGTAATAAAATTTATGTCACAACACAACGCGCACGGAGCACCAACAATGTATACACGCGATACATGCGCTCTTCGACAGCGCGCTCTGAGAACTAGAGCAAAGATGGTAGTCGAGAGCGACTGTAAACAAACGAACTCTGCGCGCGGCACCACGTGACGCCAGTTGGCCAATAGCGATGCGGCGTCAGCCTCAAAGAGGACGGAGGAGGGACAGAAGAAAGGAGACGCGCTCTAGTATGTCGCTGCTTTACGAAATTTCACGGGCTTTAATTCAGACAGGCAGGTCGCGCCATAGCGTGGCGTCGTATGGAAGGCCGGCTTGGCGGCCTTTTCAGACATAGGATTGTCAAAAACCGTGCATCACACTGCGCTTTTCGCAGGACTTGAGGCTTTGCCTTGTCATTACATGACCTAGCTCAAACTGGCAACCGCGTGAGCGCGTCCGCGAGGTACGTGCGCTGCGATTGGCGTAGCCGTGTTTTAAAACGACGTGATAGTATTTTGCAACACGTCTCGTCATCCGTTCACGTTTGTCCGTTGTATTGTGACGTAAAAGAGCGCGCTAGGCGTCGTGTTCAGTTGCTCATGGTGCTCGCCGTGGGTCGGACGCTTTACACACGTTCTAAACAGCATTGCCAGTACGGGGAACGTCGGCGTGACCAGAATTATGAGTGTGGACGTGGCCGTCGAGCCAATGCCACCGACGACAATCGGGCAAGTGATGTCAAGTGCACGTGCGACGCCTCGCCGTCGGAACGCTTCTACACTTCCCCCTTTGCAAACAGTTGGAAGGGCTCTAAATTTTTTTTGTGGACCGGAGGTGAGTTGTGGAGCTCGCCCAATTTCATTGGCACATACCCGCTAGGACCTGCTTGTCGCACACCCACTACGCTTTTTGCAGGCGGCTCCATTTTTAACAACGGAGCTTTATGAGCTTGGGGTAATTCCGGCGTGAGATGCAAAAAAACGCCAGGCCTGCGGTAAAACCGCAGCACAGTCACAGCGAAAGCTGGAAGAGCGGCGTTTCTAGAGCCCGTTAAGCTCCCTTGGGGCTACAATACAAGTACACTAGAAAGGTACCCACTACGCCATAAATCACAATTTTTATGAAGTTTGGAAGCACCTACTAAGCCATTATTCGTCATTCTGCGGAGAAGCGAGGCACCAGCTACACGTCTGTAAGGCATTATGTGCACTTTGTTCACGCGACGACTGATGACGATGAAGAATTATGGCTCAGCCCTTTGTAATGGGTTGGAATCTTTAAACGGACCACCAGTTATGTAATTTGCATTGGGTGACGCCCGGTCGCTATTTCCCTCTCCCGTCATGCTGTATAACATACGTTGACGTGAGAAAGAGACGGGGGGGGGGAGCGAAGAACTTTACTGAGACCCCGAGGAAATGGATCATACGCTTATGGGCTTCCTTGGCAACCAATACAAGTGCCCTTGCGAGGAACCCACTACGCTATAAATCACTAATTTTACTGAGACCCAGAGGAAGTGTATCATGCGCTTATGGGCTTCCTTGGCAACCAATCCAAGTGCCCTTGCGAGGAACCCACTACGCTATAAATAACTGTAATGTTTGAGAAGTAGGCCAGCAGGCACTCTGCCATTTTTTGTCATTCTACGGAGAGCGTTGGTGCCTGCTAAACCCATGTAAGGCATTATGCGCACTTTGTTGATGCTGTGCCTGATGATGAAGAATTATGGCAGGGTCCTTTGTAATGGGTTGGAAGCATTCAACAACCTGCTCGTTGCGCAATTCGCATTGTGTGACGCCTGGTTACAGAATTCGCGTTGTCCTACGCTTGGTGCTTATTTTACTCTTCTACCACGCTATATTGCATGTGCTAATGTGGTTCCTTCCCGACATGAAGCCTGTATAGGACCTTTTAGCAAAGCAGTTTCAAGCACCGGCATGGCTCAGAGGTTGAATACTGGGCTCCCACGCAGAGGACCCAGGTTCGAACCTCGTTCCATCCTGGAATTTTTTCTTCTTTAGTTTTTTTTCTTATTTCGAGCGATACTGGTTACGGACACCGGCGGCGGCGGCGGCGGCGGACAACTACGGCGCCAAAAACGGCCGGTGAAATGATCTCATAACAGCTTTCGCTGTAAAACTGCCTTAGGGATTGCGCCAAAGAAAGCGGCTATGTGCCAAGCAGCTCATAGCACAGTATAGCCATACATAGTATAATACAGCAAGGGGGTGACAAAGGGAAGTGAGGGCGAGGAGGAAGGAAACAGGAGGGAACTGGGTAAAGCATGGCGTACCCTTGTGTAGTAGTTTGGTATGTGCCAACCAGCTCCCAGAACAGCATAATCACGATTGGTATGGTATACGAGGGAGGTGGGAAAGGGAAGTGAAGATGGAGAGGGGTGACGTGAGGATGAGGGAGGAAAGGAGAGAGGATAACATGACATAGCCTTGAATGTTTTACTTTAGCAAGGAATGGTAAATGCATGTGAGGGTGAGAAGGGCTGATGGTAGGCTGAGGGGGAGGGAAAAGAGGAGGTGAGAGCGTGTGTCATATTACAACCATGTACAGTCTAGCATAGCAAGAGGCGCGAAAGAAGGGAGGGTGAGGAGGAGTGAGGTGAGGGTTAGGAGAAGAAAAAGGAGGAGAGAGGCCAAAATAGAAACAGATAAAGAAATAGAGACGAAAGAATTAAGAACGAAGAAGAAGGCATACAAAGAGATAAAGAAAGAAAGAAACACGAGAGCAAGAAGCAAGACGAGGAAGTAACAGCTGAATCTGCGTTCGCCACGTTGCTGAGCTTGCTTGCGAGCTCAGCTGTTAACTGAGATTACTGAGGTGTGGAGCTCGCTTTGTTCTTTTTACAGGAGCGGATTTTGGTAGTGGCGCTTGCCCAATTTCGGTGGCATATACCTGATAAAAGCTGCTTGTTATGTAGCCGCTAGGTTTGTTACGTACAGCTTTTTTGCTTTCGAAACTGGTAGTGCATCGTCGCCTCCATATCTACGAACTCGATATAGGCAATAACCGTCAGACCTCACTAATTGAAATTTAGACAATTTGAGTTGATTAACTATCTAATTTACATATTTAGACAATCAATGGTGTCCGGTTGGTGAAACAGCTTGCTTGTTAAACGAATTGACTTTTTTACAGCGAAAGCTGTTATGAGATCACAACAAGGGCCGCTTTTGGCGCCGTAGTTGCCCGCCACCGCCACTGGTGTCGGTAACCACTATCGCGCGAAATAATAAAAAAAAAAGACGAAATCCAGGATGGAACGAGTTTTGAACCAGGGCGCTCTGCGTGGGAGCCCAGTATTCTCACCACAGTGCCATGCCGATGCATGAAAATGCGTTGCAAAAAGACCCTATACAGGCTTCATGTAGGGAAGGAACCACATTAACATACGTAATGTAGTGTGCTAGAAGAGTAAAATAAGAACCAGGCGTCACACAATGCGAATTGCGCAGCGAGTGGGTTCTTGAATGCGTCCAACCCATTTCAAAGGGATCAGCCATAATTCTTCATCGTCATAAGCCACAGCCTCAACAAAGTGCACATAATGTCTTGCAGGTGTTTGGCGAATACCACGGTCTCCGCAGAATGACGAAAAATTGCCTACTTGTTTCCCTAGTTCACAAAAATTATTATGATTTATTGCATAGTGGGTTCCTCGCAAATGCACTTCTATTGGTTGCCAGGGAAGCCCATAAGGTCTCCATCATACATTTCCTCAGGGTCTCAATAAAGGTTTTTCCCTCTCTGTCTTTCGCACGTTAACGTATGTAATAAAGCGTGGTGGGAGAATTTAGTAACGACCGGGCGTCAAACAATGAAAACTACGTAAGTAGTGGGTGGTTTAAAGCTACCAACCCATTACAAATGGGCTCAGCCATAATTCTTCATCGCCATCAGCCGTCGCATCAAGAAACTGCACATAATGCCTTACAGATGGTATCTCGCTTCTCCGCAGAATGACGAATAATGTCGCGGCGGGTGCTTCCCAAGTTCACAAAAATTATGATTTGTGGCGTAGTGGGTACGTTGCTAACGTACTTGTATTAGTAGCCACGAGAGAGTTTATAACGGCCTCTAGAAATGCCGCTCTTCTAGTTTTCGCTGTGACTGTGCTGCGCTTTCCGCGCAAGGCTGGCGTTTTTTATAGATTTAGATGCACGTTAAAGAAAGCGCTCTACTACTTCGCCTCTCATAATCATAGCGTGGTTTAGGACGTTAAACCCCAGGAATATTGAATGTCTTTTCGAAAAAGCTGGCTTTCAAAAAATTTTGCTGATGCACGCTGTCACTGTGAGGAAATATTATAAACTGGATTAATTATTACATTTTATCTTTCACGTGCAGCTCAGCATTCTGTTGCTGGTGGATGTGCGTTGGCCGCTGTGAAATGGCGCGACATGCAACTATCCAGGCACAATGGGAATGCTGCGTAACGATAATCTCCACTTCACTGTCATTTCACAGGAAAAAGAAAAAGGGAGGAACATTTATTCGTGGACACTGGCGAGGCTAAACAAGAAGAAACAGTAAGTAATCCAGTAGTTTTATCTGTCGTAAGCGGCGTAAACTTACCACGATGTCCTTCATTGCGTAGGACTTGCCCATGCCGAAGTCTCGGAGGGTGTGCATGCAGAATCGTCGGTTGAGCTTCCAGGTATCACCATTCATGGTTCCTAGACCTACGAGAATATAAGAAGGAACAGTATTCAGACATGAGGAGATAGCACGAAGCAAGAAAAGTGCGCTTGACTAAGCATTGAATGGGCCCCAAACTAGTATAGCTCCAGCCTCTTAACTACTTTAAATACGCCGAGTGCCGACATAGAAAGTCACCAGGTTTCATGTACGTACCTTGAAACCTATTAGACTGCATTACCCAGAACCGGGAACGGTTGAGGAACTCCTTCCGCGTATAGAACTTCTTGATGCTATCGAGATCGTTGAGTATTACGACGCTGGCAAGCTTCTGTCTTAATCTGTGCGAGAAAAAAAGCGCCTGCAATTCTTCATCGTGGTAAAGCAAAAACCTGAACTTACAGCGGCATTTATACAAACCGCAAGACCACTTGGTAAGGTAGCTGACGAGGCTAGTCACTTATTCACACTTATGAACAGCGCGAAAAAAACATGTATACTCTTTGATAGGAGCTAGTTTCAGTAAATTTCACCATACGAGGATAGCAGACAGAAAGATTAATAAGGACGGATACTTCTTCGTTTCGTGTTTTAGGTTCCTTGATGTCATCTCTTCATGAACTCTATCTTGGGCTCTCGACTTCTCAAGCGACATGGCTAAACACCTCCTGTCGCTGAAATTCCGGTGTCGCTTGCCAGCGTCGTTAGTTGCCAGCGACAGCTCGGCCTTGTACGTGAGTGCTAAATCGCGGTGCATTGAAATAATAAAAGGCATGGGTCCGAGCCAGTATCGAACTCAGGCCTTGTGCTTGGCAGTAAGGTGTTCTATCGCACGCCTAGAGCAGTATTTGAAGCCGCTTCAGGAAGAAACTCCATGCAGGCGCCATGTAGCGCGAGAAGTGGCGTGAACACATGTAATCGTGCGTGGCAGAAGCGCACAATGATATCAGTTGTCACACGTGTAAAAAGTGGGTTTTGAAAGGTCCACTCCATACAATGTTCTGGAGCATAACTAATCGTCATCTTCAGCAGCAGCAGCAGTAGGGTGTGCTGCTGCGCGATTATTGCCTTACGGACACGTACTGGGTACTTCGGCATTGAGTAAAACGATGAATTATGGCGCGGAGGGCATTTCTCAGCTGTACTTCCTGTAGAAATGCATTCTAAGAGTGCACAAAGGGTAGAATTTTTACGCGTACAGACATTTCTTTCCTCGCGACATGGTTGAGGTGTCCGCCTAGAATCGAAGCCTGACAGTATACCTGACAGGGTTCGATTACGCTACCACCGTATAGACCTTTTTTCCGTGGGCGCCGCCATATTGCCTAGCGGGCGGCGCCGTCTCTGTTCTGGCAACCCAATGGCATGTGCAAAGCTCCGCGTTTGTATGGAAGGTATGCGTGCGGGCGCAGTTGCAGTCTTATAGGGGCGAAGCTCCTTAAGGCGGCATCCGTTCGTCCCTCGTAGTGGTAGTGCGTAACCAGTCGTAACGCTACCAGATCTTGACCTCCGAGGTGGTGCCGGTGGGAGATTTTTCCTGTGCGTTGTTGAACAATAAAAAATTCGCAGCGTGCGCGGTAACTAAAAGCCGAATTCTTCTGTCTCTCATTCCCCATTAGCAGCCATTGGCATGTTCCAGAAGGAAACGTTAGTAGAAGTAGAAGTGTAAGTGTTAGCTAAAAGCCGACTTCTTCTGTCTCTCATTCCCATTAGCAGCCATTGTTTACCTCCAAGGTAGTGCCTGGTGAGATTTATCCTGTGCGTGATTAAACAATAAAAATTTTGTTCAAAACGCCGTTGATTCATTGAAATAAACCAACGAAAGACGCCAGATGTTTTCTTAAAGCAAAACGAAAGAGCGCCAGATGTTTCTAAAGCAAAACGAAAAGACGCCAGCTGCTTAACGAAAAACGCCAGATGTTTTCTAAAGCAATGGTTTTCTAAACGATGAAAATTCACAGCGTACATGTAAAATTAAAGTGAGCTGCAAGTCGTCATAACTCTCATCGAACCTTTAGTATAAACGCGCCCGATCTCACGTCGGTGATGATGTATTGGGCAGAATTCACGGAAGATTCACGGTTTACCGATGAACCTCCGCGGCTTCGCCCGCTCATCATCATTGACTCCGTGGATATGCTGTGATTTTTTTGCGTGTCGGGTCAACGCGAGCGCAAGAGCCCAAGAGTGGCTTGGGTTCTGCGCATGCGCCCTGGCGGCTTGCAAGCTTCTTGGGTCCCCATGCTCCTTGGGGCCCCAATTCTCAAACTCTCTAATATACGGCGGCGCGAAGGTGTCGGAAGTGGTCGATGTCGTATATTTTCCGTACTGTCTGTTGGAAAACCACCTCAAATATTTGGACTCGTTCTAGCAGGGCAAGGAAGTTCCGTCACTCTTAGGGTATACAATGAACGTTTTTCTTGTACTAATTTCTTGTACTGCAATCTTTTAGTTTTTTTTTTTTCATTCACGGTGTCCTTATGATGTCGCACCGACTACCGCTCGTACATGCGGTAGTGCGTGAGCATGCAGTCTCTATTTCGCGGCGCCGCATCTGTTTGTTGTTCACAAACAGGTGCCTATCTTGTTCCTCAACTTTTAAGTGACCGCTTATTACTCGCTTGTTTATTGCCTACCGGTGTGGACTGTTAGAGCTGTTAGAGAAGTTAGACCTGTTTACAGGGAAGTGCTGGTACATAAATACGATGCTGATGGTGACTTGCCGGCGCGCTTCTTTCTTTTTTTCTAAAAATCGTGATATTTGATTGGATTTCGACGGCGATAAGATTAAGATGGTTAGAGAGTTTCGTCTGCCGGTGAGGAACGAAGCGCGCCCGGGCTCGAGCCTTTGATCGGCAACAGATGTGATTCGCGTTGTTTTTTTTTTTATATAACTTCGCATACCAGATGTACTGTTCTTGCGAAATTCTTGGTGTCGTTCGCAAAGCTAAGCAGCAAAATTGGCAGTTCAAGAAACACAAGACAAGCTTAACACCGTGGTTTGTGTATCGCGCTTGGAAGAGAAATAAATATGTTGTATGTCACTGCGCGACTTGTCGGACAGGGTTCTTGCCCACGTAAAAATTTGTCTGCTTGAGGTAGTCGTTCTACACACGAAGTGAGAGACTCTCCTTTTACTATTCGGCTTTCATATCGTGCATCGTATACGATACACCCGCTGTCTTACGGAAGTTGTAACCTCACGACGAAGATCTCGCCACGTTCTTTTGATGCATTGTTCATTGAACGTTCGCGATTTACAAGGCTGGTACGGAGCAATGATTAAATGTACGATGCCGGTTACCCCGCTGCGAAGGGAGGAATTTCTCGTCCTTGCTAATACGGGTATACATAAACTGCAGCGATCACCGTGTTGAGCCGAGCTACGAAGCTAATTGTTAGACCAAACACATCATATTAGAATATAATAATAAAACGAAGCGAAAACAACTCAGGTGGCTACTAGAGTGGTACTTAGATGTTTCGCACTTTATCGGACAGGGCCGTACTTGACTGCTTATATTTGTTCTCAAATGTGTCCATATCCGATTGACATTTGGCTGCGTGGAACACTGAGAATTCCGGGTATATTGCGGCACTTGCCGATTCAGGACCTGTAACGCAACACACGCGATGTACTACCTTGAAGAGTTTGCAACCGCACACACTCCGCGTTTGGTGATGCGCGTCGCATACTTATTCAGACAACAGTTTCCTTTTTTCAGTAGTTGTTAGAACAACCAAAACGGCACAGTGGTTTCCCGTTCACCTTTCGCTGGCTCACATCGCAATAAAAAAGAGCAAAAGCCGCAGGTGGACAACCTTGTTCGAAAACGCCACTCATCCAAGGACCAGCCCGCCCACTCCGCGCCATCGCGCACAAGCCAGAAAGGAGGAAAGCGTCAGTTGCCAGTCCGGTCCTCCTCGCCCGATGCAACGGTCTATTAGTAGCGGAGGTACATGGAAGGCGTTACCGGAGATGATTTTAAAAGCTCTGGTTGTAGCTGCCCCAGAAAATTGTTGGCGTATGTTTAATTGTTGGCATCCGTTGGTGCGAAAGGTGTTCCCATGCTGGTGCCATAAATTAAAAAAGTTGTGGTGTAACGCCCCCCCCCCCCCCCTGTCGCTTTCGCATTCTTCTCACGGACTATTATTCTGTCCTTTTGACTCACAAAATTCAGTACACCGCCCCTCCTTCTCCCCCACCCCCGCATTCACATTTGCCCTCTCCTCCTACTTTGTTTTGGTTGGAGGAGCAGGTACGACGCATATGCACACTCGTGCTCAGGAAAGCAGTTGAAGCCTTGAAGAAGACAAGTCCGCCTGTCGAAACGTCGGCTCCAGCATACGCCCTGTTTATGAATTTTTCATTTATGATACTACATACTCATGACTGCGTGGCATGAGGCACCACGAGCCCCTCTCCTCACTCGGAAGCATTTCGCTTTCTCTCTGACTCCGGGTCTAAGCTGAGATGAAGTTTATTTTAACCACGTCCTCCGGCGGCATACCATCATCACTCGTGGTTGTCAGACGTTTGCGGTGAATCAGAAAATGGTAATACCGAAACTGCAGTTCCTACAAGGCAAAATACATTAAGATAATTTTCCTCCAGACTTGTCATGGAACACATACCTGGAATATATCATGCTGAAAGTGGGTCGAATCTCTTACACTATGTAAAGAACTGTGCTGTAATACACTACAGTTCCACCATGACCAGAAGAAAAATCTTGTAAGCCAATAAGATCGACCTTTGGTCGAAATTCATCTCTAGTATGATACAACTCTGCTACTGTACCAAACAGTGTAATAAACACAGAAAATAGATCTGCTGGCTTTCGTCGAACTGTTAATCCCGCGATGTATTTGCCGCGAGCACTACGAGTCTTACCGAGGGCTCGCTCCTATGTAGAGGTAAATTTTGGAAGCTAATCTGTTTATCGAATCAACGAAAATTTTCCAGTAAATCACCAGTTATATCTCAATCCGGGACGAACATACCAAGTGTGTGTATGTATGTATGTATGTATGTATGTATGTATGTATGTATGTATGTATGTATGTATGTATGTATGTATGTATGTATGTATGTATGTAGCGAACGCCCGCCTGAATGCCTGGGTAGCACATGGCGGTAATGTTACATGCCAAGGCAGCTTCCCCGCTTTTCAATAAATCAATCAATCATTAGGCTAACCAATTAGTCAGTTTTATTATTACATAATAGCATAATTGCAGAGAAAAATATACAGATGAGAGCCCGAAGTACTAGACTGCAACGGTGAAAAATTCGTAAACAGGGGGTGTGTGCTGGAGCCAACGTTTATACAAGCAGACTTGTCTTCTTCAAGGCTGCAACTTCAAGCGGCAACTTCAAGGATGTAACGTCAAGGCTGCATTGCGACTTGAAGACCAGTCCGCTTGTCGAAACGTCGTCTCCAGCACACATCCACTATTTACGAATTTTTCGTCGCAAGCTTCCATCTTTCCTTCCTGCGTTTTAAATGCGAAGCATTTCTTAGCGAACCTCTGGCACTTTGAGCGTTTCTATCTACGTATCTATCTATCTATCTATCTATATATCTATCTATCTATCTAGCCGCCTACGTCTGCGGGCTCTCATGATTGCCTCCTTAACTTGGTGCCGACCAAAATTTGCATGGGAGGGTAACTTGATTTCACTCCCGTTTACCACGGACCGTGGGGTACGGGTATGCGCCACAGGTGATTGACAGTTTATATCCGCCCAGGAACGGCGAGAACAGACATTAAATGCGAAAGCGGTAAGAAAAACCGACATCAGCAGCGTTGACCCGACGAATGGAATGAATGAAAAGTAGGATCCCAGCAGGAATCGAACCCAAGCATTTTGCGTGGCAATCAGGTATTCTACCACAGAGCCACGCCTGGTCTATAAACTGGTTTGGAAAAACAGCCTCTGCAGGCGTAATGGCAGTGCAACGTCAGTTGTGGTTGTGGTGCTTGCTATCAAATTTTACAAGAAAGCAATAAACACTATACATGATACTCCTACGATGCGTATACTCCTACGATACAGACGTCATATCACATTAACGTCTGTGGTTCCAATGTTAGCTCCGCTTTTATAGCAGTCTAATAAACATTACATTTGTATCCCTATGATTCAGCGAGATATATTCAAGCATTGCTCGACTCCGGAGAAATACATTAACGAACGTTACGTATGATATTCACATCATCGCGCCGTAAAGTGCACTTAGTCCGCCAGAACGACGCAGTGCCCCCTTCATTTCTTACGAGGCTGGGCAATGGCCTCATGCTGACCGAGGATGATGTCAGATTGATTAACAACCGCCTTGTAGACTAGGCTACGTAGGCCACATACGCCCAGGTAGTTTACGAATACGACAAGCGCCATCCACTGATGTTGGTCTACGTAGCACTATCCAGGCCTACCAGCCTCGACGGCCCATACCTCACCAACGCGAAGGGTGACTTCAGATTGCAACATGTCGCCGGCTCTATCTATAGACAATTTGTCGACGAATTGACCGAGGCATCCGCGATTTCAAACGGCTGTACTATACCTCATGCTTCACTACACAGTGACCCCTCGTCGCCGCGATCACAACCTGATCCGATAACAAGTCATGACCAGCTGCTGGTGCTCACTGATCACGGGGATAATGACCTTGTTCAAGAACTGCCAGGAACTTCTTCCACACATGCACACGGGTTCGTGAAACGTGCGTGCGTTCTCTATCACAAGGGACAAGTATAAGCACTGCATACCAGCTTACGGCTTCTGGTGTTGGTATAATACCCACGCTGCCGTTGCCAGCGTTACCCAACTGTAAACAACTGGTTATATAACACATATGCGGCTATTCAACATATATGTATGCGGATAAAATTTATACAAATCTTCAGCGTCTTTTTGCAACGTTTCGCTCAGTAAAAAAAAATTACACCACAGTCACCTTCCCACCGCATGCTTCGCATCACATCGACTCCCCCGGTACGTGGGATCTGCCGATTTTTTTTTGTTTGGATGTAGACTTCAACGGGACGGTTGTTTCAGGTTACAAATAACTAATGCAATTAATTATTGGCAGAAGTTTGAACAGTAACACGTAAATATAGCATTACACATACCAAAACAAAAACAAACATGCATGACACAAAAAACAACAAATAATCAGATAAATAAATACTGTACATAAACAAACACAAATGTAGTACAACTAAAGAAAAAAGGCAAATCTAGTACAGCTAAAAAAGACGGATTGAAAATTGAACAAATGCTGTTCTTATGAATCCTTGATTGATATTAGGGAAACTTTAGATTTTAGTGATGTGGTTAAATTTTTCCGTAATGACATTGCACATGTGTTTGAATATGAGTGACCGTATTAGTATGTACCTTAGCAAGCAAAACGGTTTTCGTTAGGCGGAAACCTGGTAGTGTTAATAATAACTAAAACCTCGGGACCAAAGAAATAATAGAAGGTTGACCTGTTATTGTTTATACAGCAAGATAATTCGATTACACCGAAATAGGTTGCTAAAAGTTAAAATGTTGTTGAAACGAAGATGGTCAGCGTGCAACTCTCGCGAGAGCAGTTAAAAATAGCCCGAAAAGCTCGATTACGTAGACGTTGTAGGTATTATAGATGACCCTGATAAGTATCCCCCATGATGCGATGCCATAATTATATAAAAATATGTGAAAGCGAAGTAGGGAGAGAGAGGTTCCTTATGAGAAAAAAAATGCCGCCAGCTCCACTTTGGGGACACTGGTGAACCAGCCAAGCTGGTCGAATTCTCTTCGTCAGGGTAACGCATTTCTATGTTCTGCAAGTCTTCCAGATATGTTGTATCACCGCTCGTTATTAAACACTCTTTCTGAAGCTTTAAGGCGGTAGGAGAGTTTTATTGCATCTTGACCATATTACTCTCATACACAGGTTTACAATGAAGCTTTCACTGTTGCCGTCTTCATTTTTAGCGGACCAGTGGTGAGTAGTGGTATTTACCTGATTTCTGTGGCACATACCCGTTTATGATGATGATAATTTTTTCATAGGCCGCACATTGGCACATACTCGTTTGATGACCAGTTTTCTTCATTTTTAGTGAGCCAGCAGTGAGTAGTGGGATTTAGCCAATTTATGCGGCACATATCCATTTATGATCAGCGTTCAACTCCTGCCTTCTTCATTTTTAGCGGACCAGTGGCGAGTAGTGGGATTTACCCAATTTCTGTGGTGCATACCCGTTTACAATGATGATAGTTTTCTCATAGGCCGCACAGTGGCGGATACCCGTTTTTAATGGACCAGCGGTGAGTAGTGGAATTTACCCAATATCTGTGCCATATACCCGTTTATGATGAGGGTTACCACAGCCCCCGTACATGAAGGCCTCGACTAAGAACAGCTTCGGTTTTAAAAGATGAGCGAGCCTTAAGCAACGCGGGAACGCTGAATGCAGCCATTTTGCTAATGGGACCAAAATTACACCATCTCCCCATCTCCCGCTAAAGGGGACCATGAGTATAGTGTAGTAGAATATTCTCCTAGTGGCGCGTCCACGAGGGAGGGACAATAGGCCGGTTGAAGCAAACGCCAGTAGACGCCACTGGTGGCGTTGCTGTGCCTTTTTCTAGTCGCCGAGCCGGTTCGGGCTGGTTTGGGCCGGTTCGGATTCGGACGCGCTTTGCGACTGCTTACTTCGTTGGTCTGTAGTGCAACGCTATACTTTCAACGTGGTAGCACTTGCGAAAAAAAACGGTGGAGGACTTGTTTTTGGTTTCTTTTTTTCTCGGACGCTTCTATGTACGATGCTAAAAAAGAAAAGAGAGTCTCGTTGTACGCCGTGAAATGGTGTAAGGAAACGCCGGAATAAATTTGTTTAGATGCGGTTCTGTAACCGATAACAAAGTACAAAAATTTTATCACAATCAATGTGCCTCTGTCGAGGCCTTTATTTATTTGTACGCCTTCTGGCATAGGCACCGTGCAGTCGAGTTTTCCCGTGTGACTGCAGCACCAGAACGCACAGCCTAGCGGTTAAAAAAAGGAACTTTGAGACGGGGCCGGTCATCAAAATGGAACGCGATGCGTGCGTCTCCCTCTCTGCATTAGTGGGCGGACTGTGACAATGACTGTGGCCGGTATACACGAGGGACGCGTTCGCGCGTCTATTTTTTGCGTGCCCCTAACGGCCAATGTCAGCGAACTTGGCACGGGCCAGTGCGAGCAACGCAGCTCCCTCTGGTCAGTGGACGGTGCCTATAGGAACGCAGCGCAGACGTTGCTGTGTAGTTTTAGGTAGTTTGTGACCAGCACGCGATTTAAATGTGATAGATATTGCGCCATAGAAGAAAAACAGGTCCATACATGCTGGGTTTGTGCAATGTATGATAAAAGTTGCGAATACATACTGCTGAGGCGATGTCCCGAACTGCAATGAATCCGCCGGTCTGCAGCCTTTACGCTAGCAGACGACGTTGTCGATACTAGTGTGTTGACGTGGTTTTCAGAAACTTTCTTTACACTATACTACAGTAACTACAGCCTTTTTGTGCTGTAATAAAAGAATCCGTTGCATAAGGAACGCCTACAAACTCGGACAACGTCAAACGCACCGGGAGACAGCGGCCGGTGTACTAGAAAAAGGCGCAGCGGCGGCACCTGGTGGCGTCTACACAAACGGCACGCGCGCTCCTTCCCGGACGCGTCACTAGGAAATTGTTCTAGTACACTATAACCATGAGGCGATGCGAAGCCGGAGCACTTACACGATCGCGTTCCGTTGGCGATCGTTGGGCATGCTACTGACCTCCCGTCGTGGAACGCGAAGAGGGACGCTACGCGCGTCGTATCTTCCATCTAGCCTGGCCGTTAATTCTCACAGGGCGAGCGGGGAACGCGGTCGACAGGCGGGCGAGAGGGGGGCAGCGTGGAAGAGGAGAGAGAAGCGGAGGGGACGCGCATGCGCTCGAGCTCATCGCGGCGTTGCGCAGGAGAGAATTTCGGCATGTCTAGCCCGCGTTTCAGAGGAACAGTGGAGACGGGAAGGGGAGAGGGGAAGTGGAACGGGGAGGGGAGAGGGTGAGTGGAGAGGAGGTGTGTGGAGAGGGTATGCGCAGTGAGGGTGGTCACGCCGCACACCACCACCACCGAATTGAGCTCCGCCTTAAGATACTTCGCATCTAATATGGTGAGCGAATCCGAGCTTATCATCGAGGTTAACGCCAAGAAAAAAAATCACAGCATATCCACGGAGTGAATGATGATGATTGGGCGAAGCTGCGGAGGTTCATCGGTAAACCGTGAATCTTCCGTGAATTCTGCCCAGTACATCATCACCGACGTGAGATCGGGCGCGTTTATACTAAAGGTTCGATGAGTTATGACGACTTGCAGCTCACTTTAATTTTACATGTACGCTGTGAATTTTCATTGTTTAGAAAACTATTGCTTTAGAAAACATCTGGCGTCTTTCGTTAAGCAGCTGGCGTCTTTTTGTTTTGCTTTAGAAACATCGGGTGTTCTTTCGTTTTGCTTTTAGAAAACATCTGGCGTCTTTCGTTGGTTTATTTCATCAATCAACGGCGTTTTGAACAAAATTTTTATTGTTTAATCACGCACAGGAGAAACCTCACCAGGCACTACCTTGGAGGTAAACAATGGCTGCTAATGGGAATGAGAGACAGAAGAAGTCGTCTTTTAGCTAACACTTACACTTCTACTTCTACTAACGTTTCCTACTGGAACATGCCAATGGCTGCTAATGGGGAATGGGAGACAGAAGAATTCGGCTTTTAGTTAACGCGCACGCTGCGAATTTTTTATTGTTCAACAACGCACAGGAAAAATCTCCCACCGGCACCACCTTGGAGGTCAAGATCTGGTACTAGCGTTACGACTGGTTACGTACTACTACGACTACGAGGGACGAACGGGTGCCGCCTTAAGGAGCTTCGCCCCTAAAATACACTCACTGTTATGAATGAAATGCGAGTCAGTTGTGATCCCCGTTGAAGTTAACTTGCGCTTGGTTTATTTAAAACGAGAAATTTAGATCTATTTGGAATAATAAGTAAACGATTTCATGACGTCACTTGCAAACGCTACAAAGTACACCGATTAATTTTTTAGTAAGAGTGTTATCATATCTATCAACAAAGGAAATCATAGCAATATCTGCATGTAAAACGCCGTAAGCCATGTGTATGTGATCAGGAAGGTAATTAATGTAAACTAAAAAATTGGCTGCGTATCTGCGTGCTTCGCTGCAAATGTCGTCTAAAGACGATAGAAGCGGCGCTGCGTGAGATATGGACGCCATCTGGCAATACGTCGGGAAACATGAGTGCTGTGTTGCGGGCTGGTAGTCCCGGCGCAGCGGCAGGCGAAGACCGGCGGTGACCAACGCGACCGGTGGGGACGCCGGCCAGCCCGAACACGCTGTTTGGCGCGATGCGCCGAAGGAGAAGAAACGTTTCCACTCAACGAGTACTCTCCACAAACTCTCTTACTTACACGTCGCCTGGGTAAAACAGGAATGCCAGAACGGCGCCCCCTGTCATTCGTACAATGCAATACTGAACCGAAACCGAAACACAACATGAGCTTGTGCAGAGGGCACGGAGGAAGACAAGTTTCAGCGCAGTCGCATTTTCGGCGCACCTTAAGAAACTAGGGTTGTAACATTGTAGGGCGAGTAGGGCCAGAAGGACCGTCACGACGAAAACCTGCCTCCTCAGTCGTATTCGCCTGGAACGTTGGTGTGGCTTCGCGTTTCCTCCTCCGCTCCTGGCCTTTCCAGAAAGCTACTGCCTAAGTACGAAGGCGTGAGTGCTGACGAGTAGCGCGGCTCAGTGTTCCGTATGCGATGCAAAGGCACAAATGCGCGAGCGGTGCACCGCTCCAACTAATACCAGCAAATTTAGAGGGTTTTGTTCCCCATTAACCAAATCTTAGTTTCCTTCATATTCCCGACCGCTCCAGGCGCGTGGCAAAACTGCTTACTCTTCTTGAATACAACATTTGTCAGCACAAAAATACGCTACGTCTTCAGTTAAGGATTAACACTTTTAAGCTTAAACAATATAAAAAAACATCACTATTCGTTCAAACATGCTGACCATGCGAATACTATAGGCAGCAGGAGAACTGCCCCTTTGGGAATTAGTAGGGTGGTTGTACCGCGAGGGATATGTCACCAAGGTACTATCCCTCTACTTTGGTAACGTGTTTTGTGAACTTTTGCAGTTCTTAATGCATCTGATGACATAAGCTTTATGGGGCGTTAATTCTTAAATCGATAAAACTACCAAGGCGCCTCTCCTACGTTGAGGAATTACAGAAATGGAATCGAACGGCCCGGCCATTCCCGGAGCGGGAATGGGCTATGTTTTTTTATTCCGACGAATTCAGAAGAATGGAATAGCGGGAAGTTCTAATTCTCCGGAATGGCATTGGAATGGAATGGAGGCGTCCATTGCGCAACACTGCTTCCCACCCACTGCAAAGTGCTCAACCATAATTCTTCATCATCATCATCAACCACAGCACAAAGTGCACATAATGTCTTAGAGATGTGTAGCTGGTACCACGATTCTCCGAAGAATGAAGAAAAATGACATAGTGGAAACTTCGCTACTTCAGAAAAATTACGATGACTTATGGCGTAGCGGGTACCTTGCACGTGTACTTGTATTGAAGAAGAAGAGAATGTTTTTATTTCAATTGAAATGATTTACAAAAATTTCTGCGAGAACATCCGGATCCGTAGCCGATATGGCTATTTAAAGGTCCGTTACAGACATTGCATATTGTGGTTTAATTAGCGAGTACAATGTTTATATATAGAATTCAATCGCAAATCACATATTCAAATACAATCATGTAGGAAAAGAAAAAGCACAGAATCAATGTGCATGTACACAGTGTTATTATTTCCATATCAATATGGTGACTGGTAACTCCCCGATAGGAGAGTTTCCTGAGCGATTGTGTCATATTTGGCAGACATTTAATTAGGGTAGAGATACTGTTCGAGATTTTTGCACCAACAAAGGATACTGTTCGACGGCCGTAAACATTGTGGACTATCGGCAGGTGAAGATTTAGTTCTTCCGCCTGTCGAGTGTGACCTCTCGGTTGTAATAAGACTGATGAGTGAAGGGGTACCTTTTTATTCATTATTTTGTGTACTGATATTGCGCTTTTGAATTGCATAGCCATATTAAACGGCATTATGTTGCGATTTCTGAATACTTCCGTGGATGGCGCGTTCTTGGGTGCTGATGCAATGGTTCGTACAGCTCTCCTTTGTAAAATGGCAACGACGCAGCATATGAAGCATATGTGTAGCTCCATGATTCGATGCAATAGGTTGGGGGAGAGTGAAAAACGTTCAATTATAATACACGGAGGGTGTGTGAGTTAAAGTAGTTTCTAGCTTTAAATAATGTAAAGCATCCAAAGCTTAGTTTTCTACGCAAATTGTTGCCCCAAGAGACTCTACAATGGGCTATACAAAGTCCGCCCTTCCAGCTTTCGCTGTAACTGTGCTGCATGTTCCGCGCAGGCCTGGCGATCTTTTTATCAGAACAGTGGTCTCGCACATCAGAGAGTATACTCAATGACGTGCTGCGTCTGAGATCGTGCTCACTCCCTTGACACAAAGCATTGGGCCCACTAAAAATATTCTAATTTGCTTTTTGAGAAAGTAAATACCATGACTTCGAAATTAATACTGGTTTGTGCTAGTTGGTAGGAATTCGTGGTACAGTTACTATCGCTCCTCTGAAGAACGTGTCTTACCCTTGTCCCACTTTCTTAAGAGGAGCGCAAGTTACTACATCACAAATCTAATGTTTTTTATGATTACCTTAACTTCAAATTTGTACATAAAAAAACCGTTACGAACCGTTACGAAGCATTTTTTTCCGTTCCGGAAGAGAAACGGAACGGCACTTTTTGCGTTAGGACGAAACTAAAACCGAAAAGAAAAACATTTTGTTCCGACACCCTGATCCACACACAAACACACACACACACTCATATATATATATATATATATATATATATATATATATATATATATATATGTGTGTGTGTGTGTGTGTGTGTGTGTGTGTGTGTGTGTGTGTGTGTGTGTGTACAATTACTCACCGATAGACGGGTCCATATTCCTGTGCCCATTTTATGGCTGTGGTGCAATAGAAGTCAGGTTTGTTCATTTCGTGGTGTCCAGTCGGCGAGGCCCCAGCGACTGCGGGAGGCAGCCGGGTTCCTGGTGGGGGGCTTTTCCACAACCATCGCCAAAGTAAGAGCAACCATGAAAGCAACAGCACGGCCGCGCAAATCAGCACTCCAGGGGTGAAGCAGTTTAGGCCAAGCATTCCCGCGACACAAAGCTTAGTCGGCCAGCCTACTGAAAGAAAATGAAAGTCGAGATGACAGCTATGGTATGCTGACGAGGCGAAGAAAACCATGACATTCACTGGCAAGACAAAAATGCTAAATTTGCATCTTTGTGCAGTGACAGAAGGCGGACATGCTCAGAGACAACCGAGCCATCTGATAAGATTTTCTCACACCCGCATCTAGGGCATTTAGCACGAGATGGGTTGTAACTTCTGAGAGAGAAGCCGCACCGGCCTGAATCGACGCAAGAGTGCGAGTTTCTACGATTAGCTTACCTTTGCTTGCTTATAAAGGCAGGTACACAACCGCAATGAATTGGCAGATTGTCTGAGAGAAACATTCACCGACGATTACGATACTGCCCAATGCGAATTGTGAGCGCAGCATCGTATTGGGGTAACACCAAATGTGCTTGAAGTTCTCGCTATCCGAAGTATTAGGAATGTAACATTCGTTAAATATTGCCACAGGCACTGCAAGTGCTCGAAGTGCTACGCAGACCACTCTGTGCATTGCAGGAGTCACGAACCAAGAGAAACGCCAACAGCCCCGTTACAAGCGAAGCCAGCCTCAGTGCACGTGCCAGCCTTGCATGCGTAAGGGCTGTGGCCGAGGAGCCAGAGCGCGTGACGGAGGAAGAAAGCGAGGTTAGAGGCCAGTGACTCATGATACCGGCAGATTCCGCGTTCGCCCTCTTTCGTCCTCTTTCGGTTACGCCGCAGACGCCAACGGCAACGCTGATCAACGAAGGAATGGGCGCCTTAATATCTGTGCTGTAAAACGTTGTCCTGTTCAAAGCGCAGCTAATACCTTCCCAGGTGTGTGCCGACGACAGTTTCAGTAGTGTAGGATAGAGGGCACTTATTAGAGTATTTTTCTGCAAGAAGAAACTCAAGCTTAAGGTAATGGGACACGAGAATATTTTAGGATACTTTGACGGCCGCAGTAATGTGAGAAGCTTGGGAAGATTTTTTCTGCATATTGTAGGCGTGAGTAATAGCTCATACGTGCCAGATAGGTTGGCTTGTTAAGGCACGCATTTGCGAACGAAGAATTTCAATGCACTACAACCGCGAGATGAAATCATTGTGAAAGAGTGTCTTCGTAGCTGTTCGTTTCAAATGTAAGTATGATGACACTGACAAGACACGTAGGGACTCCAGCGAGTGGAAAGCACTTCTGAAAGCTCGTTAAGTGACATACGCTGTTCGAATGCCACATCGCGCGTGCTACGTGACTTATGCGTCCGAACGCGTCGAATTACGAGGTGATTTCCTTGTCACGAATCAGGCTAACTCTTACTTACAACTTTGAAAATAACAGTGCTGGCGACTCCCGACAATACAGCTACTTAGGAGATATTCTTTCGCATACTCTTCGAATAGTCACATCACTGTCACATCAGCTAACCCTCTTAGATTATTGGGACTCCTGTGCTTCAAAGTAATATCGGAGTCATTTCCACTGCGAAATCCCGATTGCGTATAAAGGGTGGGCCGGCTACTCTGGCCAGAGTTTAAAAATATGCCGAAGCACGTGACGACGACGCGACCAAATTGATGCACGGCCACCTGCATGAGAAAATCCAACTCTTTTAGTGTTCTGCTTAATTTCTTATTAGGCAAGATAATTAACTACCGTCTGAAGCAATGAAGCCGGGCAAGGAATTCCAGTTAGAAAGTTCTACATCGCTTTGTAAAACATATGATTGGGCAGTTTCGAACTTTCTATTCAATAAATATTATTGTTTTGCTGCTTCCTGCAGATGCCAGTGAAATACAATAAACATCCCCGGGACGTGTTCGGCCGCGCGCCGTAATTGCAGTGTTCCCTAGCGTTCAACCTTGAAACGAACACACTGTTCGGCCACGTGTGCTGCGGCTTAAAATGCGACACGACGTTTTCGACGGTTGTGCGATAACACTCTAAAAAAAAAAAAAAAAAAAAAAGGAGCGAGAATGGAGCAACGGGCTCCGTTCCTCGTTCGGAGCAGCGACTTTCTCCTTTGCGGACGATTTACTCGTCGCGCCCTCTTGCGGCAAGCGCCAAGGGAGAAACGTTTCTCCTCAACCACGTGGCTTGCGCGTGCGCGCGTACGCACGCCGAGTTACATCGTGATTCCGCGCTGCGGAGAGCGGATGCCCTTTCGCGCTTAGTCGGCAGCCTCATACCAGATTATCCAGTGCTACCGATCTCGGCCAGTCGCGTGCAATTACTTGTACCTAGGATTGATGCGAGCAACTGCCCCGTCACGGTGGTCTAGTGGTTATGGCGCTCGACTGCTGACCCGAAGGTCGCGGGATCGAATCCCGGCCGCGGCGGCTGCATTTTCGATGGTGGCGAAAATGTTTGAGGTCCGTGTACTTAGATTTAGGTGCACGTTAAAGAACCCCAGGTGGTCTAAATTTCCGGAGCCCTCCACTACGGCGTCTCTCATAATCATATCGTGGTTTTGGGACGTTAAACCCCACATATTATTATTATTATTGATGCGAGCAACACACTAGTGACGTTCATTGTTTTGTTCTATGTGTTGTGTAACGTGTGCGGCGTTTTTTTTTTCCTTTTTTATAGGGTCGGCGTGTCCGCGATGCGCCGCATACTTTCGTGCGTCTCGTGTTGTTTGTATACGTATGCGCACGATCTGCTTTGTCATAAATACAGTAAGTCCCACTTCACAAAACAGTCTTGTTTTAATGAACACTTTAGACTGTACACCAATAATTCAATTTTTTCGGCGTTAACATACTTGGCAAGAGCACGCGTTTTTAGTTTTACACAGCACTTATCAATACAACGAGCAATATAAAGAAGCAAGAAATTTAATTTTTACAACAATTTAGCAAACGTAATACCACTGGAAAGCGCATGTGTGAAAGTACAATAACATATAATTGCTGGAGTTTGACATGTCGAAACCACCGTATCATTATGAGGCACGCCATAGTGTGGGACTACGGATTAATTTCGATCTACTGGGGTTCTTTAACGTGCACCCGAACATAAGCACATGGGTGTTCTTTGCCTTTCGCCCCGATTGAAATGTGGCCGCCGCGGCCGCATTTTAACGTTAACCTGCATCAAATTGCACATATCCCAAAATAAGTCAATGACTTATGTTAATTAAGCTAAAATTCTCAATCACGTGCGTTTTGGAATACGCATGCGATCACTGAGCATTAGGACGGACTTATGCACGCGTGCAGTATGTATCTCTCGTTCTCAGGATTTTGCTTTGGCGTGCGAAACTCAACACAGAATGCGCTTCTAATGTCAGCTGTGCACAGTAAGTAATCAGTAACACTCTCACTCACCTTTGTGAAAAGAGTATTCCAAATCCAACGTAAGACTAACCACCGCCACAACAACTACACAGTTGTCGCACGATGACCGCAATTTCACACGCCAGGAGAATACCGTGACGTAACAGTAGCGGAGCAGCATGTAATAATAATAGGCAGTTTTAGAATAGCGTACGCAAAGCTTTGCGTTGGCTTTTCGCGCAACGGCGCATTCGTCGTACGCTAACCGCTTGCGGGCGCCCGTTAAGTGACGGAAATAGCGGGCCGCAAACGCTAACGCTAACTTAGCGTACGCTATTCTAAAACTGCCTAATATCTGGGGTTTAACGGAGCAGCATGTAGGTACAGCGTACTGAAATATTACAGAACACGTAGTGTGGGTAGCGTTCTTTTCCATAATTCGCGCGCTGTAGCGCCAGTTTCTCTACTCAAGTAATCGAGCTGCCGCGGCGCCAAGAGCCACTGACATCGCTCTCGAAAGACCACCGTCCGGTGCGAGGCCATCTTGTCTCGTTTCTTCGCAGGACCCGCGTTGTAACGTACGTATACACAAATGAGACGGCCGTACTGAATCAGAAGGGTTGTCATTGAAGGGCTAGCAGTTGAACGAATCCATGGCCCGTCGTCATACTTGTGGTCAACGCATAAATAGAATGTGAACAGACGCCAAACCACTCAACGAAGTCGACGCGACAAAGGCAAGGCGACAGAATGTGAACTGCATGTTGCCGATGTTGCGCCCTCCCACAGTAACTATTGAAAATAAAGAAATCAGAGAGAGAAATTTTATGTGTGGCCGCTGTCGGAAGATGGCGCTACTTCGAAATGTCGTCGGAATGGTGTGAACGGTTCTCAGTATGGTCGTTTTCGCAATAAGTTAATCATCTCTGTAATTATACTGCTCATTGTTATGCGGCTTTAGATTAACTGGTGCTCTTGGCTAAGCCATAGCTACTACATAATAATGTCGGCGTATATTATGACGCAGCCATGAAATCGGAAAGAGTTGAAGAAAAATGACGCATCGTTGTGCCACCATGGTCCACTGTAATACAGTGACTATATAAGGGCCAGCGCTTCACAGAGGGGTATGTGTAAACGCCTGTACGCATGTGTCTGTAGTGAATTGTTCATATTATAGGTTTTATACATGCGAATGAATTGTGTACCTATTGAACTGAGTGTATGTACTATGTGTCTGCCTAGTGAACGTGTGCGTATTTATAAAAGCTGTATCAACTTTCCGGTGTCCTTAAGCAATCCATGAATGGGCCTACCTCCCCGAAATGCCGTGTGTAGTAGAGCTGTGCACGGGCCGTTTTTCCGAGCCCGAGCCCAGCCCGGGCCCACTGACTTTGTCGAAGGCCCGCCCGAGCCCGACGGCAAAGGGCTGCGAGCCCGCCCGGCCCGGCCCGACGTACGAAAACACAATCCTGGGCTCGGCCCGGCCCGGCTTTTTGAAGGTTCGCTGTCAAAACAAAACATCGTTTCCCGGTAATCTGGCAATTTATTGAACATATCAAATGTGATCAAACGACACACGACGATCCGTCTCTATTACACAGATTACAAAATACAAGTAGACGGCCTCGTGCCAGCAACAATGGAGTTCGCTCGCCAAAACCATCACGTGTATGGGGTATGCCAATGCAAGCGTCAGCTTGCACGAAGGCGATCTACGTCGGGTCGCAGTCGCGTGCATTTTCACTCATATGGGATTTGGCCTTAAATCTAGCGCGAACAGTCGCGTGGCGCCGTCACTATAGCTCAGGTGGTGTTACTGCTCTGTTTGTCGTAGTGCAACAGAGGCAGCGCTTTACCTGCTCCCCTTTTGTTTAAAGTAGCGAATGCGAAGGAAAAGCGGTGAAGGGCGGTCACTGAACAGGCGCTGCATGCGTGCCGGAAAAGAGTTCCCGCTGATTCTCTATATTTCGAGCTTGAGTCGGCCTTTGCGCCGGGCCCTAGCCCGGCCCGATAAATCTACAAGTAGCCCGAGCCCGGCCCGGGCCCGAGGTAAAAATACGTCGGCCCGCCCGAGCCCGGCCCACGGGCCGGGTCGGGCTCGGGCTTTCGGGCTACCCGGAGCCCGTGCACACCTCTAGTGTGTAGTATCAACGTACGCCGCCTCTGACAGAAACAATCTTTTTTTTAGTATTGTTTAATCCCTCTAGATGGCGCCAGCTACCACCTACTTCACAGCCGCGGCGCTCTCGCAGCTCCACCTACTTATATGAAGTTGAACATCTATCTATCAAAACTATGCTCTGCTGCGCCGGGATTGTTTTGATGCTACAGAATGTACATTTTGGAGGCACAAACGCGTGGATAACATCGCTACACCGTGTTACGCTTCGAGCACAGCAAGCCTAACGTACAGTCTCCGGGTGAGAGCCCCTTTGCAGTATCCGTCTCTTTTAAAGTGAACGCCGTCTCGCTGGCCGAGCGAAACGTACGAGTTCCGTCGTTCCGTTTCGCGAGGTTTTCATCACTACAGGTTTGTCTCCTTGATTTTATTGTCATATCGTTCGATATTAAGCTCAGCGGGACCGTTTTTTGTGATTGCCAGTGCCGCATAATCTTTATCAGTCGAGAATCGATGCACTCCCCAGACAACGCAAAGGCACCCTAGGGACATCCAAATGACATCCCTTTTGGGAGTTCGGGACATCCAGAAGACGTCCCACACAAGGTGGAAAAACATCCCAAGTGATACAAAAAAAGACCTTTTTGGGATGTCCCAAAACTGCGTGCGTGTGGGATGTTATTTGGACGTGTGGCCACTTTTTACTGCAGGATTATTTCAAAAGGGTGGGACATCTGCTCCCATAACATGTTAACTTGCTTCATCGCGCTCGACCACCCCCTACCTGAGAGAGCCAGTTGCCTCTCCGGGAATGCATATTCCTCGTCCAACCAACCCACTTTTTTTTTCACATAGATAACTAGATAACTTAAAACCAAGTCATGTGTTCAGAAACCAAGCAACATGCATGGAACATCAAGTGACCAGCAAAAATGATTTATTGCCTCACTATTATATGGCACTACAATCATGCCGAGAAGGACAGAGAACTTGGTATTGATGAGCGTGTAGTCTAAGGTACACACTTTCGAGTGGAGGGCCTTCCATGGCGTCCAGCAAAAGGGCTTGCAGAGGCAGCTGAGGACAACAAAAACAAAGCCCGCATGTATGTATACGTACTGCACACAACATGCATGAAAATGGTGAACAACAGGAACATAGCATGACTATATTGTCTTATGTCTCCTGAGACAGGGTTAAACCTCATTCCAGATGCACAAGTGCCTGCTTTTACTTATTGCTTTGTCAACACTAGAATCATGAGAACTCTGTATTTATGAGCATGACATCTGGGGTGCACGCTTTCAAACGCAGAGCATTCCAGCTGGCGTCCAACAGCAGGGCTCGCAGAGGCAGCTGAGAACAAAAAGCCTTAATGTACATGTCCATACTGCACACACAAGCGCACAAAGATGGTGCACAACGGGGATATAGCATGCCTATTTTGTCCTGTGTGCGTGTTAAGAGGTTAAAGGGACCGACAACCAACTTTTATGGTACCTATTTTCTTTAACGCGACAGAAAGCTTACCAGTCAGAGTGTATAATCAAGGAATGGTGATGTGGAAAATGCCGTGAAACATTTGTAATTCAAATTTTTCTGTCTGCGACGGATATGAAGTCGTATACACACGTGACAAGACATGTTGCAAACAGTGAGCGTGACAGCGGTTCGTGTTCGAGCGCGGCGGTTTATTGCGTGTGTGTGTACTCGCGCGCATGCGCTGCGGCTCGACATGGTCCACTGGCTACCGCGAAGGCAGCGCCGTTACTTGTCACCATGCAACTCCTTTTACCTCATAAGCAGCACAGAATAGAGCGGGGATGGACAGTAATGTACATACTAATATTTTTAGGACCAATAATGGCACACATGACGGTATCAGACTACGTGACTTTGTACAGCAAAGTGATCAACTCCGCAATCTAGCTTCAAGGCTCTTGCGATAGGTTGCACAACATGCCTTTTTTTTGTTACTTTTAAACACAATTTAGAGATATAAATCCTACTCACAGCGCGAAAAGGATGCTGGAATATGTCAGTATATAGCGCGGTCTTTTCATTTCTGACAGGATCTAATCACAAGTTCTGGCCAGTTGTCGGTCCCTTCTCCTTTAAGCCTGGTTCATACTGAAGTGCTTGTAAACAACAATGCACAAATTTACTTATTGCTTTACCAACGAAATTCATGCCAGGAATGACAAAGGAATTGGTATTTACGAGCATGACGTCCAAGGTGCACGCGTTTAAACACAGAGCCTCCCAGCTGTTGTCAAGGAGCGGGGTTCGCAGAGGCAGCTGAGGAAAACAAAAACAAATCCTTCATGCATATGCATATCCACTGCAAGCACAAATATGCATGAAAGTGGCGCACAAAACAAACATAGCACAACTGTGTTGTTGCATGTCTGCTAGTTTAAGAGGAGTAAAACCTGCTTCATTACTTGCTCATAAGCAGAAATTTCTCCTTTTAGCTTACTCTAATTATGTCGGTTACGACTTTCGCATTTACAAGCATGAAGTCTAAGCTACACGTTTTCCGTCTCGTAACCTGCATGCCTATGTCGAGGAAGCTGAGCACATTCTATGTCATTACCGGTAGGCAAAGGTGCAGATATTTGGGGTAAAGGTGCACACCAGGGACACCACTACTAGAAGCAGCTGAAAAAAAAAAGAAAAAAAGATCATGTAATATGTGTACACAGCTAGCACATGTAAAAAGAATATCATTGAGCAACAGTGCATATCACAAATGTGGTACATTTGTTTGGAAGTAATACCTACTTGACAAACAGAGTGGGCTAGCTGGTCATTTCGGTTGCGTGAAACTACTTGACTGCTGGTAAAGGATGAAAACAACATGCACTGAAAAAAGGCGGAGGTATCGGGAAGCCAGACAAGGTGCCAGTTGCTAATATGCACCAAGTGACTGAGCAACAGGTTCTGCTGCTTCATAGAGATGTAGCAGAAACACCAACATACATTTTTCAGTTTCTTGTTTCAGTAAGACAAAAATCATGATCATAATCACAAACGATACGGTATATACCAGTACAAAACTGGGCTGTGCCCTTTTCTTCTGATAACCGGCTAACTGATGGCCAGCAGCAGGACTCACACGTGCAACTGAATAAAAGAATAGCAAGAATATGCGCTGTTTTGAACATAAGTTCTGGCTTTTCTTACAAATGGTGTCATAATGTGAGCAAAAAAATTGGTACTGGGCATAAACTGAGGGCAAGCCAGTCTTGTGTGCAGCAATGCTTAATTCATGTCCACAGCCCACTACAAATGGTTAAACTTGACACATATGCATTTGACCATTCCATTTTTTTTACGTTTATGTCGGTTGCCGTGGAAAACATGTACAACAAACCTTTGAAGTTTTTTTCTTTGTCGTCCAGGACTTCTGATCGTTCTCCACGGCACTACGCACGCACCGGCTTGTAGTTATTCGAGGCAGATCAGCCATGTGTTCCACGATCGCGGTGTCAATCTACACACGTGGCCGACAACAACAACATATCAGAATTGTGAGCTTAACAGTTTCTGCGGAAGATAAACCAAATCGCGTCACAAATAAAACTTACTCCCACGTGCCATTCTTGCTGCGAGGGTCCAGTTCAGCGTACGCCAACCTGCGCGCGGTGGGGAGCCAAAGAAGAAAGTGCTAAGAACGTGCTGATTGCAGTAATCCAGGCATGTCAAGTACTTACCGAAGAGGTGGAAAAACGTTGAAATCGGCAAGATCTTGCAACCAGGCAAACACCTACGGCATGCGCGCTTGTGATTTTTCGACGAAACGAAACGGATCAAACACCTAAAAACGAGGCCAACCCAAACACGCCGGGCGCCATGATGGCGATGGCAATGTCTGCGCAGTGCTCGCAGCAAATCGTCCACTATTTGAGCAGGTGTTGGCCCGCAGTAAGCGCAATTAAAGAACAATTGCGTATTAAACCTAAGAAAGAAAACAATAAAATAATAATATTTCATTAAATTCTTCTAAAGTTAATATGTCGGTGTTTTTATAAACACACCACCGCTCGTGCGGTGCGGCCGCCGTTCTCTGATCTTTCACGAAAAGCACGGCATGCGTGGCGCGAGCACGACCTGGGCGCGAGTACGTGCGCCGTACCGCTGTACCGCCTTTACCAAGTGCAAAACTTGCTCACGCAGACAGCAATCGATCCCTCGTTCTCATAACGGCGCGACATTTAGAAAGAAACAAAAAAAAACGAACACTTTCACAAAAAACGCGGATATATTGTTTTTCATGTGCATGTAGATATGCAATTGTGCACGCGCGCCAACCATGCTCTCCGGCGGAGTTGCTGTTTCCGATTGTTTAGGATCGCCAATTTTCAACACGGTAGCTTATTTCACCGCTAACTTGAAGTCCCAATCAGATCCTACAAGGGATGTTTTATGAATGATCCCTATGCACACGTCTAAAGGACATCCTAAAAACCACCTTGTTGGGATGTGGGACGTTTGGACTTTTTTGGGAAGTCCCTGGGATGTAGTGTGTTGTCTGGGTCGCTAGGCCTAAATCTATTGCTCGCTTCACTGGCTTGGCGTCAGCCATCTTGATTTTGACAGTTTCTCCATTGAAAAGGGAGGAACGGTTTCTCCATTTGAAGACGAACGTTGGGGACATCGCCGTTTCTCCCTTAAAGGAGAGAGGGTCACTCCATTTTTTTAAGAGTGAACGAACTGGTTTCTTGCGGCAGCACAAGGGATTACCGCTGCGTCTGCTTATCATTATCATAAACCGCTGCGAGGGAAGCATGCATTTTGTTCGCATATCATCTGATCCAAACACCACTGTTGATTTATGTCGGCTGTTAGCCAATAGCATGCTATCTGCTGTTCGATCTCGAACAGCAGGCGCCGGCAGCTCCGAAGAGAGGGGTCACGGGCCTCTGTATGGAAAGAGGGCGCCTATAAAAGTGGCAGTTTTGGGCTTCACTTTTATACTCTCCTTGCCGCGTACAACTGGCATATTTGGCTCCGCTCTTCATAGCAGTGTTTGCTATCCCCAGGAAGTGGTTTCTCACAAAGCCCGAGGGTTGGTTCATGACCCCGGTAAAAAACTGCCGAAATGAACTACAGCAGGGCCCGTATTCTCAAACGATCGCGAAAGACGATGGTATCGCGTTTAGTGACGTAGATTCTGATGCGTTCAATAACTGAAGAAACACTTGCCTGTGACGTCATTGTTGCCATGACCAATGGTGTTACGACTGTCTCACAAGACAGGAGTGAGCGTACTGTACGAGCGCAGTGCAACCCGAGTGTGGCGTTTTCGAGCGTATGCTGGCTTCTACGCAGTGGCCAGGCTTGGCTGTGGCTATTCGAAATACTAGACGTGTTGAAAATGCTTTCAACGTTTTTGTGCAATTGTTTAATACACAGCATAAAATTTAAAGAATTCAACTTTGTGGGGAATGTATTTGCGTTCACACTTTAATACGGCGTACTTAAAGAGTTCACCTGTAGTGTGCCGCAGCAGCGACATCGTCTCAACGTCTCAACATGTTGCCGGCGCGCGATAAACCACGCGAGCAACGCACGGTCCATGTACATATAACTTTCAAACAAACAAAAAAAAAAGCACGCGCTGGCAAAGAACGAGTACTGAAAACACCCCAAGGTAATGTTCGCTGAAAGCTTCAGCCTAAAAAATGCTACGCACATCCACCGAGGCTTTAATACTAGAAGCTACCGTCTATGCCACTGAAATGCTAGACTTCACCAAGAACCGACGGTGATAAGGTGTGTTCGTTTATTCCACGCATGTCAGGGGCATGGTAGAGCACCACCACGTCGACGGAAATACTAAATGGTGCCCTCACGTTTCCGGTTTTGCTGAATAGCGAATCGGCACGCACCAATTGAAGGCGATAGTTTTGCGATCGTCGCCTTTGGCGATTGTTTGAGAATGCGGCCCAAGCTCGGTAATTGGACACTCGTAACTCTGAAAATCGGATAATCCAGACAGGTTGTCTGGTCCCAGCAAGCATATGCAATGTACAACGGCATCTAACTCTCGGTAATTAGCTCAAATTAAGGCAAAAGCCTTCGATGGCTCATCAAACGCGAAAGTTGACCGGCGTCCCGCGTTGGTGGCGTTGACACGAGTAACGCAAGAAATCATCACGCGATGACATATCGCCAAAATTTGTGACGTCATGTTTACTTCACGGTGAGGTGACGTCACGCAACGTCACATGATGACGCCATCGCATGGTATCGTAGCTTGGTCAAAGGTTGGCCGATCGCGTAGCCAGTGAAAAACCAGTGAGATGCCTCCGATCCTGGAGGCAGTGGAAAACCAGATTAGGTGCAATCAGATTTCGTAGGTTGGCGGGACAGCATCCATACATCCACTGATAAGAAAATGAAGATGCCTGAGGCTTCCAGTCGCCTTAGGTGAGTGCATGTAACCCTGTGAGTCTTTCGCCGCAACCCGGTAAGTCGGACGATCCTAGGAGCGTGAAGCGCCGCATATGTGCGCCGCAACGGAGCGCGAACGTCGTTCGCGGACAACCTAAATGGCCGCGGGCGTTCAGAAAGGTGCGGTCGCAATCCACAATTGCCTTGTTGGCCACCGAGGCTTCAGCGGTGGCGTCGGTGGCATACTTTTCAGTTTTCGTTTTTACTAGGTGCATGCTTACTGCGTGAACGCTATCTATGTTTTCGCTGAATAGCGACGGGGCTCAAAACTGCGACAAGCAGTATCGTCTTCAGCACATGGTTTCAGCACAGCGTAGTCGCCATCCATGATTGTGCATTCGAAAGGTAGCTTTTTTCCGCAGCTGATGCGGTGCTCAGGCGTTTCATTTCGACTGTGAGTGTGGGCCGTGCGCGTGCCCTCAAAACTGCATGGACGCTATGGCCCCGTTGGCATCGACCCAGATTCCGTTCACAGCGGATGCGGTACTCAATAGCTTCGTTTTGACTTCGGGCAATGCGCGCAATGTCGCAAGACTGAAACATGGTGGAGGCTGTTGAAGACGAAGAGCTTCAGCCACGGTTCCCATACACGCTTGCTACATCTTGATGAACGAAAATCTCTTGCGGCCATTTCTTCGATGAAAAAAAAAAAATTGCTGCCACGTACGCCTGGTGGTCTTGGTTATGGAGGGACACTGTGCTCCTTTATGAAAGGGAACACGCGAGCGCGTGGCCTGCGCTCTGCTGCGGCTGCCTAATGGAAAACAAAATAACGAGTCATCACCGGTGGACAATAGCTGCTAGATTACGCTCCCTCTTCGCTTGCGCAACGGGCGATGCCTCTAACGCGTCGTCCGCTGCCAGCGTGGTGCGCGAGCTGCGCCTCGCCTAAATTAGAGCTATATAGACAAAAACTATGTATTCATGAGAAGGTTTGGTTGTTTGCTTTCTCGAAAGTGTATCTCTGAACTCTGGAGAAGATTGCCTTCCAGGCAGAATCCCACTTACCGGAAAGTACTGGTCTGTCGGCAGAGGCAGAACTCTGTCGTTTAGTGTATCCGCATTTGATGCTATAACGCCAGACCCGATCAAAGCACCCTGGCCGTCATGCCAATGTTGCCACGTAAGAAACATGAAGCGAAAAAAAAAATGTTTCTACTCTTTCTAAAAATTTTAGGTATTTTGTGTCTGTATTGTAAAAGGCGGGAGCGCAATGAGTATAATCTATTCGCGAGCAGACATGGAGCTTAATCTAACAGCGATTGTCCACCGGCTATGACTCGTTATTTCGTTTGCCACTAGATGACGCCTGAAGCGGGCCTGTTTTCTTTAGCTGTCGGCCGATGGCGCTGTAGGCAGCCGCCGCAGAGCGCAGGTCACGCGCTCGCTTGTTACTTTTAATAAAGGACGACAGCGTACGCAATAAGGTATGGGTTCAGAGCACGTTTCGGTATAAGACTCGGGGGGTATTGAGCCGCGATCACACGGCGAACGAAGTCGCGAATGACGAAACTGGCACCTCTTAAACTGCTCCTAAGCAACATAAGTACTGCATGTGCCTATTTATCAAAAAAAAAAAAAAAATGAAAGTACATTGATTAAATAGGCTTTTGTTGAAATTTCTTTGATAATTTCGATAATTCGGCATTCGGTTAAGTCAGAATGTTTTTTCCGGTTCCATGAAATCCGAATTAACAAGCTTTTACTGAACTTTGTCGGCTTCTGATAGCCCATACGTGTGGCACGCATTCAAACATCCTGAACGATCGTGAACCTCCTACGTGCAGTAAGTGAGGTGGGAATCTGACCGTCCCCGACGTCTTGTCTGAGTGTCGGGAGGCGGGAGATGAAAGGAAAAACACTTTCATGAAGCTTATCATGAACACGTGCCCTTTCACCCAGCGATATCCAATGGACATTCTTGAAGCATAAATCGGTACTAACCTTTTAAAAAGATGTTGGCACTTTTCAAGTTCTTCGGCCCAGATACAGGCAGCACGACCTCCCAGAGGAGACCGCTGCTGCTATTTTAGCATTTAGTACAGCACGCGTATCGCGGTCCTCGTTTCCAAGGGCCGGTTTGTGGCAGCTGTGCCTATTATCGGCGATACCTGTGCTAATAACATGTGGCGTTTTTTCTCTGTAAAAGAGCCAAATCCAGAAACCAAAACGCCGCTAAATTTCACGGGAGCGTAAATAGCGCCTAAGTATCTTTCACTTTTAAAACAACTGTAATCGAAATGGGCCAATTTTTCATTGTAACGTGAAATCAAAAAGACAGTTTTGAATAAACAATGAGCCACATCCATTAAAACATCGCTGCGTGAACATTTGTGACCCAAAAACAATCAACGCCGCCGCATCCAATCTGTTTCCACTTGTGTCCTAGTTGCTTTCCTATCGTTCTTTCGTTCTACAGTTAGTTTTTTCTTGGCGGAGTTGGTTCTTACCGAAGGACATGATGTTGTAGGGCAAAACTCGAATATAAAGAGTAAGAGGCCGACTTTACTACTTCTGTCAGCCTTTTTGTGTTTCTTTTCGAGTTTCGCCCCGGAGTATCATATACTTATTTCGCTCCAAGGTGGCATATTTCAAATTGAAGACAACTGAAATGAACATCATTGTCCGCCGATCTATTCATTGAAGCAAAAGAATAGATCCGAAAAGGCACGGCAAAAAAACAAAAAACAAAACAACACGAGCTAAGAAGAAGAAGAAGCGCTGAAGCATGATACATCAGCTGTCATTTCCTTTTTGTTTTACAATTTTTTTCTTTCATGAATTTTTAAAAAAATATTACTGTTATTAATAAGTATTCTTGAAGTTATCACAGAGAAGATACCACACGGCGTTTTGGCCAATCCCCCACAGCGGGTAAGTGCCAAAATTTGACGAAACGAAACGAAACGAAGCATTTGTCTAAGGCTTTCAATAGATGCCAAGACCAAGGAAGCGCTGCGGGCAGTCCAGAAAGGTGCGCCTTTTGCCTGGAAGGACCACTCCCTCTACAAGTCTAGTCACCGCCATGAAAGCCATGCAACGAAGGACGGCACCGATGGAAGCTGAAGGATGGTGTTAATTTTCACGCAAAATGCTGCTATATCCCTCAATCGCGGCAATTTAGACTTCTTTTACGAGCTAATTCAAGCCAAATTATTACATGTTCCAATCTATAAGAGACAAATCCAAATTTCACTAGTGCATAACTACGATAGTGGGCTATGTAGATTTTAGACGAAATATAGATTTGATCTATTTTGGTGACAAGCACACTGCCATAAAATTGCTGGAGCAGGTCCGACCATATTTTCAGTAGCAAAAAATACAGCTTTTTTTGGCAGTTTTATTTAAAGTGGACCTGGCTGTTTTAGGAAGAAAGAAAAAAAAAACGCCACATATTTTGCGTGCTACATGTTTCTATAATATTTGCTTGTATTCCATGCAATTGCCACAACTTGTTGCTTAGATAAGCCCCATCACGTTAACTTCGATGCTACTGGGTGGTTTAAAGTTGCACACTCATCATAAATGGCTCAGCTATACTTAATTATCATAATCTACAGCCAAAGCATCGATAAAGTGTTCACATCGCCTTACGCAAGACTGAAAGTTGGGCTCGTTGGTGATGAGAGAAAACAGCGCGAAGGGATGGGAATGGGTAACACAACACAAACGCTTGTGTTTATGCTATCTTTCTTAGTCCTGTCCGTTTGCGCGATGTGTTCTCCTATATCGCCTTGCAGACGCGTAAGGGGTACTTCGGAGCGTACGTTTAGTATCGGAAGTACCCCTGAGAATATTTCGATAAAGTTGTCAGTATTTAAACACTACACTCTGCTTGCACTGGAAACCCTAACAAAGTTTGCGACGGGCGCTTATACTCCAAGCCACAAGCTGGTTGCAGCACTGTAGGAGCTGCGGGGCTGATTAGCCAATAGGAAAAGCGAACACCCCTCAGGATGTATTCATCCGCGCCGCGTCGTCTGCTCGGCGTCGTCGTAGCGTCCCCGTAGCCGTAACGCGTTCGGCGAGTTGAGCGAGCACACGGCAGCGACCAACGCTCTTAGCGCAGCGCATCAACGGTAACACCAGTTAAAAAAGTCACCATGGCAGCTCACGTCGACTCTGGTTCCGTGCGCCTCGAAATTATGAGGTCGCCGTCGTGAGCTGTGTGGTCCGTAAGTTCTAAAACGAGAATTGTGTTCGCATGATGTTCGCGTCATGACGCTTCGACAGCAATGTATTCGTGTCTGTTTTGCACCTTCTCCAAAATTCATCGTCAAATTGCCGGGGCAAGGCTTAGCACACGCGGCTGAACACACAGCTAATCTCAATAATATGGACGAAACGTACCCGATGCTTTGCCCGCAGCGTGAGATGACACAAAGCGATAGCCGATTCCACCGTTTATTTATTATTCTTGTCAGGACAATGGGCATGTAGTAAGCGCGAGTTCGGATCGAAGCGAGCGATCGCGTCGGCATGGGCGCTGCCATGTTGGTTCGTCATCACAATTATCGACAGTTACCGAAACAATAATTAAGCGCTTATTACGTACGTGCAAATCATGATTAGCGTATCACGTATTGCTGTGATATAGCACGTGCCGAACAAACGCAGTTATAATGCAGTTACAAACAGAACTATGTTTTGCTGCGCAGGCATGTGGTTCGTTTACGCCTCGTCGCTTACACACTGATGCAACCAGCTTGTGACGTGGAGTGTAAACGCCCGTGCCTCCTACTTACGTAGTGATTGTGCTACTTTTTCTAAAGCGGTTGTAATCAAAGGGGTATCAAACACGCGGCCTGCAGAGCTTCCGCTAGCGGCCCGCGGCTTCATACTGATTAATATTTTGTGGCTCTGCTAAACAGTACTCGCCCATTGCAATCAATAGCGCTTTGTTCGGGTGAGCTGTAGAGATGAGACTGGTCTCAAAGATTTTTTTTTTTTTTCGTGAGGCATCCCACGCGGTCACTGGGAGTTTAAACATCACCGTGGAACAAAAACTATATATTCCAGAATCGCCGTCCACATTTCAGTCATTGTGCAAATCAGTATCTATATGTTTTTTTTTAAACCCGACGTGATATTGCCTTCAGAAATGACCAATATATGGGATATGGAAAAGACATTCTCTCGAATGACAACGTTAGGTGGTATTTCGTTATAATTCTCTCCGCCTGCCCGCCCCCACCACCCCCTCCGCTCCCACCATCTTCACTGTCCTGGCTCTTGTGGGAATGAATTTCGTGACTGCGGTCCGCTAGCTGAGGCAAGATTGAGACCACTGCCATAGCCACATCGTCAGTAGGTTCTAATCATATGCAAATGAAAAGCAGGAATGCTACCTACGTACACCTGGTTTGATGCCCAATTATAACGTGAGTAGCATTGGACGGATCAGGACAAAGCAGGGAAAACCCGTAAGCAAGACACTCGCACTTACAGTGTCCCCTCCAGTTTGTTCTGTCGAGACCACTGCTTCACGCACTTAGGATGGTTCGTCACCAACTCGCCCAAGTGTCGACGTCGCTGAACTAGGAACGCTACACCGGCAAAGATGAATAACTGCTGGGGTTCAACGTTCCAAAAGCACGATAACATTGTGAGGGACGCCGTAGTGAAGGCTCAGGAAAGTTTGACTTCCTGGGGTTCTTTAACGTGTACCGAAATGTAAGCACACAGGTATCTAGCATTCCCGCCTTCATGTAAAACGCGGCCGGCGAGGCCGGGATTCGATCTCGCGACCCGCGGGTCAGCCGTCGAGCGCCATAACCACTAGACTACCCTGGCGGGTGCACACTGGCAAAGAGGTTTAGCTTAAAAAAGTAGGGTTTGAAATGTATGCATTGCTCTTCTCGGAACAAAAATTAAAGCGCGAATAAAAAACCTTTTCCATAAAGAAACATTTCAAGCTCGTCATAACGACAGTTTTCTGAGATTCTTAGCCCCTAAGAAATATTTATATGGTTTAGCAAGAAGCCATGCAGTCGGTATTCACATTTACGGCTTAAATTCAGAAGCTCGGAACCCCGGGAAAACTTTTTAAGTAGCTTTCGCGCATTGAATCGATACAAGAGGTTGAACAAGAACATCGCGCTTTGATAATATTGGCCTATGAAAGAAGCGGGATAACATGCAGGCACTTACATTGAAAGGTGCTCCCACTTACAAAAGAGGCCCGGCTAACTGACGTCCCACCTAGCGGCGTAAGTGTGCGAACTAAATTACGTTATTTACATTTTTTTGTCGGCTTTGCAGCTCTTGGCAGCTGTGCGGCACATTGACCCAGACGCGATGGGGAACAGGTGCTTTCAGTGTTGCAGCGTTTCTCTTATGGTTAGTATCATGGTACATGTTATAGAATGGCGGCAGGACACACGTTACCGGCGAATGGTGGGCTTCATAATCAAACTATCCTGTTTTATGCAAATGCAATCCTCAAAATGCAAAATCAGATAGATTTTCATGCTATCATTTCACTGTAGTTGTCCGCTATTGGGAAAAAGTAGGCTGAAAACTTTTAAAACTGTTTTCAGCCATTGACTTTCCATGTATTTCATCGCGTGTAGTATTCCAGAGGCATTCATGCTGTGGCTTCAAATGAGTTGGTGGCATTATTCACTATGCCTTCTATCAGGCACAATATTACTTGTCATGCGCTGTCATACGGGCACTTTTGGTTGCGACGGTGGCCGTTGCGGGGGTTTAACAAGGCAGTCAACCAAAACAGAAGATGTTGCTTCCGGTCGAACATGACCGGTGGTACTCGCATGCCATCGTTCCCTGTACAAATTCCTGGATACTGGTGTAAGTACGACGAAATATGCCCTGTGTGGCCACAGATTTAGAATTACTTCTTTCCTTCATTCATAGCGAGGGTCTCGTTCTGGCAGACATGACGCTTTGAGATAGTATGCGAGGGATTACTGGTCAGCTGCCAGTTCACGTGCTACGTGACGCCAACAGGCAGAAAAAGATTGTTCCACACTCGCCGTCATGGCTACTGGCGGCGCTGACTGACGCTCCCTCGTTTAAATACACATATATACCTCATAAAGTGGACGGGGGGATAGCCGCCGCGGTAGCTCAGTTAGTAGAGCATCGAATGCGTTATTCGAAGGTCGCAGGTTCGGTCCCTGCCCGTGGCAAGTTATCTTTTCGTCCACTTTTCTTTCTTCACATTTACCTGACATTTAGTACTAATACCATCCCCTATACTTCCTTGGCTTTATTGTCTGTTAGTGCTCATTAATACTCTGTGTAACAAAGAAAAACGAGCCCTTAAAATTAGCACTTCTTTCCTTCACAGATTACACGAGTTACACGCGTTACTTTTTCGATCCTCTTTGATTTGGCTGCACTTCCGAAGCTTAGTCGTGGAGGTAAAAACTATTTAGTTTACAAGTTTAGGGCTGAGTGATGTGGTTACAACAATCAGTTTCGCTGGAAAAAGCAACTGGGCTACACGATCCACGCCTTCGTCGTGGTCGTGACATACCGGCAAGGAATTGTACAGCAATGCATGACATGCTCTCGGTCGAAGTGTTTCCTCCTGGCCAGGTGAAGTCTCCATAACGAAGAACACATATAATCGCCATTATTGTGTCCATGCGCAGTGCGAGCGCGATAAATATTACTTTTATCACAAAAATGCAGCCGCCTCAGTAGACCTGCGTTACACTTTCGCGAAAAACAGTTAACCCATCTACCTGGTCCCAATACTACGTATTGCACTGATAGAGGAAATATAGCGTGTCCGCAGTCGCACAATACATCACTGACGAACTTCATCCACCATTATTTATGAATGTGCCTCAAGCTTCGTTGTTGTTGCTTTAAATTTTAGCAGTCGACAAAGCACCTGTGTCTGATAGGATCAAGCAGATGACGTATATATCGAAAGGAAGAACGCGTGGCGTCCAGGAAGACTTGAGGTAAGAATTCTTGATGTGAGGTAAAAAAAAAAGTTTTTTCCCAACTGCAAGCCTCGGTGGACACCTCCACCTTGCCGCAACGAAAGGAACGTCTGTGAGCGAAACATTAAGCATAAGAAACTCTCTTACAATGCGTACTGCAAGTTAAGCTGCGAAATTGCCACTACGTGATAATTCTTGCTTTTGCGAAACGGCCAAATACTCACTACGCGTCCGTAAGGCAACACGTGAACCTACGCACCCGCTTACATTGCTGATGCTTTTGCTGGTGATGATAAAGTACGTCTGAGCGATTGCAATGGGTCGGCCTATAAACCCCTCAGTTGTTGTGCAATCCACATGCCTTCTCGCATGCCGCGAATCTTCGTTTCTACAACGCAAAACTACATGCGTTAAGGAGACTGCTCGCGTTACACGACCTTCGAATAGGCATTTTTTTTTCGGTACAGTTCCAAGCAATGGCGTGGCTCTGTGTTACAACAGCCGCTTGACATGCAAAAGGCCTGCGTTCCATTCTTACTCAAGCAGAAGGTACTTTTAGTGTTTATTCACTTGCATATGTCTAGAATTCTCCCTCACGACAACGCTGAATCTTCGCTCACAATTAACAAGGCCGACGCCGACAGCGGAATTTTTGCGAAGCGAACTCTTTCAACACTCTCGCGTTAAAATTTAGGCCTTCTAAAACTTAGCCCTTCCAGCAGCCCGTGAAGAGGGAAGACCAGCCAAGTTGGGGACGGCCAGGCATCGCGCGTGCTTTTGGCTTCACTTGCCCGGTAGTCGTCGGTGGCATTGTCTGTACGGCGAAGCGCACGCTCGCGCTTCCGAGCGCACCGACGTTCCTCGTAGTGTCAGTGCTCCTCTGTGGAACGCGCGACAGGCTTACGCCCCATGGTGAGCCCAAACAACAACTAAACACATCGCTATACAACGGAGAAACGCGATAAGTTGACGAGATGTATCGGAAAAAGACTGTGACGTCTTATTAAAGACGTTACGCCAATCGCGGCGCGCCTTCTAACGCGGACGCACTCACGTGGCTGCCAGTGTGAGGTAGGCCATGTAATGATGAAGCAAAAGCTAAGGGCATGTGAAAAGCGCGGTGTATTGCACTTTTTTATTCATAAGTTTAAAAACATTGCCAACCCGGCGTTTCATACAATGCCGCGAGATCATGCGACATGTCTGTCTGCATAAGGATACCTCTAAGTCAGCAGGGCGGTCACATCCTTTGTCTAGGGTGCCATATTGAGCCGAAGCCGTTGACGCAGACGCCGCCTCTTCTTAAAGTGACAAACATGGTGATACACCCGCGCGCGAAATAAGACGAACTCAGACACCACATTCATGGCCTCTGCCATTGTGCGCGCCTTCGTGTTCCGGCACAACATGGCGGTTCTGTCGGAGTTGTCACCACCCTAAATGCTGCCTACGTGAGTGTTCCTTGACTTTAGCACGCGCAAGACGGCTTCGCTGTCAAAAAATAGCAACGCCAGGCATTTATTGGTGTTGTCGTTATTGTTTGCTGCTTAACCTTGCCGACCTAATGCACGAAGTTATTTTCATCAATAGAGGGGTATTTTCCATATTGTAGAGCTGTATGCTGGTCATGAAAACTAAACCGCGCATTTGATGCTCCTCGTACCCAGCTCGTAATGGCTGGATACGAACAGCCAGATGAAAGTTCTCGTCATGAGAAAATTGAAGAGCTTTGTTCTGGGCTACGAGCCCGCCTGTGGTTGCCGTTGTAGACAACATTGTCAATTTTTCTTTGAACATGATAGTTAGATTGTCAAGCCCACCATTGTCCTGCAAGGTGTGTAGTTAATCCTGCCGCCATTCTCTAACAAGTACCATGATTCTAACCATAAGAGAAACGCTGAAACACTGAAAGGACATGTTTCTCATCGCAGGTCATTGTGCCGCACAGCTGGCAAGAGCGGCGGCAGACAAAAAATTGAGTTAACTAGAGCAAAGCCGACGAAAAATATCAACAAGGTCATTTAGTTAGCAGGCTTATCGCGCTAGGTGGGAGCATTCGTTAGCCGGGCCTCCTTTGTTAGTGGCAACACCTTTCAATGTAAGTGGCTGTATGTTACCCGGCTTTTTAAATAAGCCAATATTATCGAAGTGCGAAGTTCTTGTTCAAACTGCCGTATCGATTCAATGCCTGAAAGCTACTTAAAAAGATTCCCCGGGATTCCAGACCTCTGAATTTAAGCCGTAAGTGTGAGCATCGACTGCACGGCGTCCTGGTAAACTACAGAAATATTTCTCAAGGGGTGAGAATCTCAGAAAACTGTCGTTGTGACGAGCTTGAAATGTTTCTTTACGGAAACGGTTTTTCATCCGCGCTTTATTTTTTGTTGCGGCGACAGCAATGCATACATTTCAAACCTTATTTTTTAAGGTCAACCTAATTGCCAGTGTGCAACCGCCACGGTGGTCTAGTGGTTATGGCGCTCGACTGCTGATCCGCAGATCGCAGGATCGAATCCCGGCCGCCTGTTCGATGGAGTCGAAAATGTTACAGACCCGTGTGCTTAGATTTCGGTGCACGTTAAAGAACCTCCAGAAGGTCAAACTTTCCTGAGCCATCCACTACGGCGTCCCTCACAATGGTATCGTGCTTTTCCAACGTTAAATCCCAGCAGTTATTCATCTTTGCCGGTGTAGCGTTCCTAGTTCAGCGACGTCGACACTTGGGCGAGTTGGTGACGAACCATCCTAAGTGTGTGAAGCAGTGGTCTCGACAGAACAAACTGGAGGGTACACTGTAAGTGCGAGTGTCTTGCTTACTTGGGTTTTCCCTGCCTTGTCCTGACCCGTTCAATGCTACTCACGTTATAATTGGGCATCAAACCAGGTGTACGTAGGTAGCATTCCTGCTTTTCATTTGCATATGATTAGAACCTACTGACGATGTGGCTATGGCAGTGGTCTCAATCTTGCCTCAGCTAGCGGACCGCAGTCACGAAATTCATTCCCACAAGAGCCAGGACAGTGAAGATGGTGGGAGCGGAGGGGGTGGTGGGGGCGGGCAGGCGGAGAGAATTATAACGAAATACCACCTAACGTTGTCATTCGAGAGAATGTCTTTTCCATATCCCATATATTGGTCATTTCTGAAGGCAATATCACGTCGGGTTTAAAAAAAAAAAAACATATAGATACTGATTTGCACAATGACTGAAATGTGGACGGCGATTCTGGAATATATAGTTTTTGTTCCACGGTGATGTTTAAACTCCCAGTGACTCCATGGGATGCCTCCGCGAAAAAAAAAATGTTTGAGACCAGAACCATCTCTGTAGCTCACCCGAACAAAGCGCTATTAAATACAATAGGCGAGTACTGTTTCGCAAAGTCACAAAATATTACTCCGTATGAAGCCACGGGCCGCTAGCGAAAGGTCGGCAGGCCGCGTGTTTGAGAGCCATTTGATTACAACCCCGTTTGAGAACGCAGCACAATCACTACGTAAGTAGGAGGCACGGGCGTCTACACTCCACATCACAAGCTGGTTGCATCAGTGTGTAAGCGACGAGGCGTAAACGAACCACATGCCTGCGCAGCAAAACATAGTTCTGTTTGTAACTGCATTATAACTGCGTTTGTTGGGCACGTGCTATATCACAGCAATACGTGATACGCTAATCATGATTTGCATGTACGTAATAAGCGCTTAATTATTGTTTCGGTAACTGTCGATAATTGTGATGACGAACCAACATGGCAGCGCCCATGCCGACGCGATCGCTCGCTTCGATCCGAACTCGCGCTTACTACATGCCCATTGTCCTGACAAGAATAATAAATAAACGGTGGAATCGGCTATCGCTTTGTGTCATCTCACGCTGCGGGCAAAGCATCGGGTACGTTTCGTCCATATTATTGAGATTAGCTGTGTGTTCAGCCGCGTGTGCTAAGCCTTGCCCCGGCAATTTGACGATGAATTTTGGAGAAGGTGCAAAACAGACACGAATACATTGCTGTCGAAGCGACAGGACGCCAGTATAACGCAAACACCACCGTCGTTTTAGAACTTACGGGCCACACAGCTCACGACGGCGACTTCATAAGTTCGAGGCGCAAGGAACCAGCGTCGACGTGTGATGCCACGCTGTCCTTCTTAACTGGTGCTACCGCTGATGCGCTGCGCTAAGAGCGTTGGTTGCTGCCGTGTGCTCTCTGAACTCGCTCAACGCGTTACGGATGCGGGGACGCTACGAGGACGCCAGGCAGACGACACGGCGCGGATGAATACATCCTCAGGGGTGTTCACTTTTCCTATTGGCTAAGCAGCCCCATAGCTTCTACAGTGGTGCAACCAGCCTCTGAGATGGAGTATAAGAGCCCCTCGCAAACTGTGTTAGGGCTTCTAGCGCAAGCAGAGTGTAGTCTTTAAATACTCATAAATGTATCATAATACTGCCAGGGGTACTCTTGATCCTAAACCTATCCGTTATGAAGTAAGCCTCACGCGCCTGTAAGCCGATATGGGAGAAAAGAGCGCGCAAACTGACGGGACAAAGAAAGGTATGACAACAAAAGCGCGTGTGTTGTGTTATCCTTCTTTGTCGTGTCCGTTTGCGCGCTGTTTTCTCCCACGATGTATCGCCAACTAGCCCCACTTTCAGCCTTGCGTAAAGCGATGTGCACACTTTCTCGGTGCTTTGGCTGTAGGTTATGATACCCGAGTACAGCTGAGCCCTTTATGATGAGTGCGCAGCTTTAAACCACCCAGTGGCTGCGAAGTTAATGTGGTGTGACGCCCGGTATGTTTCTACGTTTCCACCGCACAATATTTGCGTGGCTGCTGACGCGACCACTCGCTGGACACGACGCAAGGCCGCTCACGGAAATGTCGCGTATCGTCGTGGTCTATTACGGATCTTAAGAAAAATAAACCAACCACTGCGTTGTGGCCTCGTTATTGTATTTTGCCTTACATTTCCCGTAAGGCAAAAAAATATGGGCAGTGTTGCCCAAAACAAAGATAGAATCATTTGTGCAGAGCACTTGGGCTCATTGGCGATGCTTCTGGGAAATGTGTCATGTAGGCGCGACGAAACGCACAAACGGCTGCGGCAATTTCCAGCTGCCTCTAAACTCCGCTGTGATTAGTTGCGTCCCCAATAGCACGGCAACTCGATGCAAGCGCGGACGCGGTGCGTCCTGCGTAGGCGGGTTTTTATGGGGAGGGCGTGAGGCCCTGTAGCTGAAGTTGCGGCCGCTCAGGCGCGACGAAGTGGGGACGGGAAACGGGAGCGTCGGCGCCGCACTCGCGGCAGTTACCACCGAAACTCAGTCGTTGTCCCACGACTAGCGATATTATACAGTTAAACATTGATGTGACGAAGCGGGTAAAATCGGCAATTTATTACGTTATATCCAATCTTCGCTAAATGAGACTTCGATGGTAATGATATATTGCGTTGAGTGGCGCAAGGGCCAATTCCAGCCTAAGAAAGCCCAGAGACGAAGTGTAACGTATACGCGCTGGTCTGATGATGGAGAATGGGTTGGTGTAAGTCGTCGGCATAGAGGCCTCAAACACCCGCAGTAAATCTGCCTACATTCGCTATAAATAATAAATTCTTGAAAATGGTAAGTGAGGGGTCGAATGATGAGAAAGACAGATATAAGTAACGAGTTGTGGCGATGGCATGGAATCCATGCAATGAATAAAGGAACATGTAGCATACAAAAAATATGTGGCGTTTTTTTCTAAAATACTCAATCCACTTTAAACTAAAACTAAGGAAAATGCTGTGTTTTACTATTGACAATGTCGTCGGGCCTGCTCCAACAATTTTTCGGCAGTGTGCTCTGTGACCAAAATACCTCAAATCTATATTTCGTCTAAAATCTACATACCCCACTATCATCGGTATGCACGAGTAAAATTTGGATTTGTCTCCTATAGATTTCAACATTGTATTTGGCCTTGAATTAGCTCGTAAGAGAAGTCTAAATCGCCGCGAATGAATTATATAGCAGTGTCTTGCGTCAAAATTAGCACCATCCTTCAGCTTCCTTCCGTGCCGTCCTTTGTTGAATGGCTTTCATGGCAATGACTAGACTTGTAGAGCGAGTAATCCTTCCAGGCAAAAGGCGCACCTTCTGGACTGCCGGCAGCGTTTCCTTGCTCCTGGCGTGTATTCAAGGCCTTAGAAATATGCTTCAGCGCTTTTCGTTCTTCTTAGCTCGTCCTTTTCCTTTTCTTTTTGCTGTGCTGTTTCAAATCACTTTTCTTTCTTCAATAAATAGATCGGTGCCCAATAATGTTCATTTCAGTTATCTTCTATTTGAAATACGCCGCCTTGGAGCGAAATAAGCACATGATACTCTAGCGCAAAACTAGAAAAGAAACACTAAAAGGCAAGAAGAAGTAGTGAAGTCGGCCTCTTACTCTTATATTCGCATTTTGCCCTACAGCATCATGTCCTTCAGTAAGAACCAACTCGCCCAAGGAAAAAAGTGATTGTGGAACGAAAGCCCGATAGGAAACCAACTAAGACATAAGTGAAAGAGATTGGATGCGGCGGCGTTGGTTGTATTGGTCGCGCCGCGATGATTTAATGGACTTGAATCAGTTTCATTCAACCAAATGTAGGATTTGGCTCACTTTTTATTCGAAAGTGCCTTTGTTCTGAATTCATGTTACAACGAGGTATTGGCCCATTTTGATTACAGTTATTTTAAAAATGAAAGATACTTAGGCGATTTTCATGCTCCCGCGATATTTAACTAAATTTTGGTTCCTCGATTTGGCTCTTTCAGAGAAAAAAAAAGCCACATGTTATAGTACAGGTATCAGCGATAATAGGCACATCTGCCACAAATCGGCCCTTAGAAACGAGGACCGCGAGACGCGTGCTTCACTAAATGCTAAAATAGCAGCAGCGGTCTCCTATGGGAGGTCGTGCTGCCGATATTTGTGTCGAAGAACTTGAGAAGTACCAACATCGTTTTAAAAGGTTAGTACCGATTTATCCTTCAAGATTGTACATTGGATATGGCTGGATGAAAGGTAATGCGTTCGCGATCATTTCTGAATACGGGCCCTGCTGTAGTACGTTTCGGCGGTTTTTTTAAAAGGGCCATGAACCAACCCTTGGGGTTGTTGAGAAGACACTTCCTGCTGATAGCAGACACTGCTATGAACAGCGGAGCCAAATGTGCCAGTTGTACGCGGTAAGGAGAGTTTAGAAGCAAAGCACGAAATCGCCGTCTTCTCTTTGGACCAGCCGGCGCCTTATGTTCGACATCGAACAGCAGATAGCACGCTATTGGCTAACAGCCGACATCAATCAACAGTGGTGTTTGGATCGGATGATATGCGAGCAAAACATATGCTTCCCTCGCAGCGGTTTATGATAATGATAAGCCGACGCAGTGGTTATCCCTTGTGCTGCCACAAGAAACCAGTTCGTTATCGCACAGCCGTCGTTAACGTCGTGTCGCGTTTTAAGCCGCAGCACGCGTGGCCGAACGCTATGTTCGTTTCAAGGTTGAACGTTAGGGAACACTGCAATTACGGCGCGCGGGCGGGCACGTCACGGGAATGTTTTTTGTATTTCACGGACATCTGCAGGAAGCGGAAAATCAATAATATTCAAAAGAATAGAAAGATAGAAACTGTCCAATCGGACGTTTTGCAAACTGATGTAAAACGTTTTAATTGGAATTTATTGCCTAGCTTCGTTGCTTTAGAATTTATTTAATTATCTTGCCTATATAAAAAATTAAGCAGAACACTAAAAGAGTTGGATTTACTCCATGCAATGGTCAAGCATAAATTTGGTGGCGTCGTCATCACGTACTTCGGAATATTTTTAAAGTCTGGCTAGAGTAGCCGGGGGCACCTTTTATATGCAACCAGGATTTCGTAGTGGGAATGACTCGGATGTTAGTTCTAGCAGTAGGAGTCCCAATCATCCAAGAGTGTTAGCTGATGTGGAAGTGATGGGACTATATTGAAGAAAGAGTGTGCGAAAGAATATCTCTTAAGTACCTGCATTGTCGGGAGGGGTCAGCATTGTTATTTTCAAACTTGCAAGTCAGAGTTAGCCTTATTTGAGAGAGGGAAATCATCCTGTAATACGGCGCCTTCGGACGCATATGTCACGTAGCACGCGCGATGTGGCATTCGAACAGCATATGTCACTTCACGAGTTTTCAGAAGGGCTCTCCTCTCGCTGGAAGCCCTACATGTAATGTCAGTGTTATCATGTTTCCATTTGAAAGGAGAAGCTATGAAGACAGTCTTTCATATTCATTTCATCTCGCGGCTAGTGTCGAAACTCTTCAATCGCAAATGCCTGCCTTAGAAAGCCCACCTATGTGGCACGTATGAGCTATTACTCACACCCACAATATGCAGAATAAATCTTCGGAAGCTTCTCACATTACCGCCGCCTTGGAAATATACTGAGATATTTTCGTGTCCCATCACCTTAAGCTTGAGTTTCTTCCAGAAAAATACTCTGATAAGTGTTCTCCATCATGCACTACTGAAACTGTCATCGGCACACTAATGGGAACGTATTAGCTCCGCTTTGAACAGGAAAACGTCTTACAGCACAGTTCTTAGGCACCCATTCCTGCGCTGATCGGCGTCGCCGTTGGCGTCGGCAATGTAAGCGATAGAGCGAATAAGGAAGAACGAGAGGGAAAGCGGAATCTCTCGATATCACGAGCCGCTCGCCTCTAACCTCGCCTTCTTCATCCGTCACGCGCACTGGCCCCTCGGTCGCAGCTGTTGCGCATGCAATGCTGGCACGTCCACTGCGGCTGGCTTCGCTTGCCGCAAAGGGGCTGTTGGCGTTTGCCTAGGTTCGAGACTCCTGCAATGCACATAGTGGTGTGCGTAGCACTCGAGCACTGGCAGTGTCTGTGGCAATATCCAACGAATGTTTACATTGCTACTACTTCCGATAGCGAAAACTTCAAACACATTTGGCGTTGCCCCAAAACGAAGATGCGCTCAGAATTTGCGTTAGGCAGTATCGCAATCGTCGGCGAATATTTCTCGTGAGCAAATCTGCCATTTCATTGCGGTTGTGTACCCACCCTTCGTAAGCAAGTAAAGGTAAGATAATCGTAGAGACTCGCACTCTTGCGTCGATTGAGGCCGGAGCGGCTTCTCTCTCAGAAGTTACAACCCATCTCGTGCTAAGTGCCCTAGATGCGGGTGTGAGAAAATCTTATCAGACGGCTCAGTTGCCTCTTAGCATGCTGAGTTTTTGTTATCGCACGAAGATGCAAGTTAAGACATTTTGTCTCGCCAGTGCCAGCAACGTCTTTTGTGTTGATTGTCATGTTTTTCTCTACCTCGTCAAGGAAGCCATAGCGGTCATCTCGACTTACATTTTTTTCAGCTAGGCTAGCTGGCGAAGCTTTAGTGCCGGGGGAATGCTGGGCGTTAACTGCTGCGCTCCCAGGTGTGCTGATTAGCAGCGGTCGTGCTGTTGCTTTCATGGCTGCCATTACTTTGGCGATGGTTGCGCAAAAGCCCTCCAGCGGGAAAGCGGCTGCCTCCCGCAGTCCCGTGGGGCCTCGCTGACTGGACACAAGGAAATGCACGAGACTGATTTCTATTGCACCACGGCCATCAAATGGGCAAAGGAGTATGGACCCGTCTACCGGTGAGTAATTGTGCACAAACACATGCACGCACACACACACACACACACACACACACACACACACACACACACACACACACACACACACACACACACACACACTCACACACACACACGTGTGTGTGTGTGTGTGTGTTTGCCGGCATATGTTTAAAGCTAACATCCATTACTGCATTAGTATAGGCTGGAGTACAGGCAGCAGTACACTGCATTATTAAAAGAATATACAGGAAGTAGCCATGGACTGCCATTCCATCTTCGAAAATTATTTTCACCTGCTATGGTGTTCCCGCTGCAGCTTCCTTGACATTTTCAAGGTAAATTGGCTGTTGTAGGTATGAATTTTTACTAATAATACGTGTTCAGTTGTAAGTATGGAACCCAGTACACAAGAACAGAAGGGAAAGGTTGTGAAATCAAGAATAAAGCCACTGAAATACAACTCTGTAATAACAGCACCGGCTCCGACATCTTAACTGATTCCTTTAGAACGAGACATACCCCAACAAGCAGCTTGCCATCTCACGTCATCTATCAATTGTGTTGAAAGCCAACTGACGCGCTGGACAACGGCGCGCTGTCTTAGTAGGTGCTACGTTGGTGGTCACGTGTTATTCACAGCGTCACACTTACGCACAACGCTGACTTACGCACTTCTTTCTCCCCCCTCCCCCCGTCATCATACCCTCGCCTGTGCGGCGGCTGCCGGTGGCTGATGCGGCTGTTGCTGAACCGGCGTCGGTTTCGTTGCGCTGTGTCACGTGGCTTGCGAACACAGCTGTCGCCGTCGCCGAAATGGGTGCACGCTTTTGTCACCAAGGAACCAAACACTTTCACGTTAAGATCACCGGGCTGAAGCATGTGTTCGAACTTTTGTTGGTGACTTCCAGGCTCTTTCCAGCGAGCGTCCGTCGAGTAGTGACAAGAGGTGGACCAGCGGTGGCGATATGATGTGCATTCGTTTGTTTCACAGGCAGCACATCATTCCTTGGCTTCGTGTGAACAAGTACCATGTCTTACTTTGAGATCGGCCGAAATGTGCAGATGCCAGATAAAGTGATGTTCGGCTACCTACAGAACAAATATATCGAGGGATGTCGCGTTTTCTTTTAAGTGACAATTCAGTAGTCACAAACACTGGCATTCCAGACGAATTAGCTCAAGAAGTCGGCCTGCAGCATTGCAGATGTGGCGGCTATCAAGAATACTCATCCTGGGCAGGCGCCTTAGTCCGATATCGTCATCGATGGCGGCCCATATGATGTGATGTCAGTGTTGTCTTTTGTTTGAAGTGCTGTGGGGCAATTGCTGGGTTGATCGCCGGCCATTGCATGGAACAATGGACAACTCGGTTCCATTGTTGACAAGGGGACAGGTGTTGATGATGCGTCTGGCAGTGAAGTTCAGGCACCTTGAACGAGGGCCTACCTAACATGCCGCTATTCGTAAGTGACCTTTGCATTAGTCGTCCATGAAAAGAGCTCAATCCAGTGACTGCTTTTTTAACGAAAGCGACCGCGGCGCCAAGAGGAGTGCCGTGACGTGTCATTAAGATGGCTGGGATATAGTGTGAAGGCGACCAGTCGTTTTTCGCCGAAGCTAGTGGTCAGCTTGCAACGGCTCGTCAACATGGTGAAGTGCAACGTTGAATCGACTGACTATTTCTCCAGACGTGAGAGTGAGTCTTCCTGCTGTGAGACACTCTCAGCGGCTTTCGGTGGCGGTGGCGGACACTAAAAGAAACAGGTACGGTCGGCGACTGCGTTAATCGTTCAGGACTCGTATTGTCTGAGCCACAGGGTACCACACACAGGCAGACTGTGCGAGTCACCAGCAGGGACACTTTGCGTACACGAGAAATCTGGCTCTCGTTTGAGCAAGTGCTCAACAAATGACTGGCGTATCCGATGCAGCGAATATGCGGTCATCTTTCACCAAATTCCTTCCTTGAAAAATAACTGTAGGTGCTGTGTTGTAATACGAAAGGACGCTTTGGTAGCGTGGAATTGAGGTCGTGGTATGCCAGGGTTGCCGTTGGGGGCTACCTTGCGCCAAATTTCCTGCTTTGTCACCTCGTCTGGCGACGAAAATTTCGAGTTGGATCGATGGCTACTTTTTGGCTCCTTTTTAGCTCCACTTCTGGTGCTCTTAGTAGCCACGTTTTTCATTACTTGCGTTTGAAATACACTGTTTTTGAGCCTTTCTGTCGTTTTAGCCGAAGCGCACTTCCTTTTCAGTCCGCCTGTTCTACCGGTTAGTTATTGGGGCAAAAATGACATCAGTTAGCACAGGTGTTTGTCTTGGTAGGGCACGAAATAATTTGGAAATATAATTAATAAATGTTGAGATGTAATGAGCTTCCTTTAAGTCAGTTTCTCTGTTAATTATAGTTTTGCTATTGTGAATAGAATATAATAATTTTAGACTGAATTTATTACGACGTGTAAGAAACGATTCCTATCCAAGCTCAGCGTTTGTTGCAGTTCAGGTGCGTCGGCAGAGAATTTCTTTCGGGGCGGGGGGGGGCACCTCCTTGATCATAAGCGGAGCCGACCAGCCAGATATGGTCAAATGGGCTATGCCGCGGCAACGAAAAATAAATCGGGGTGGGGGGTGGGAGGGTGGTGTACAACGCTCTGGTGCCACCCTCTGTTACGCCACTCAGGGCGCGCTTGAAAGCAAGGCTCCTAGATTTTGCTTCTGTTTGAAAACAGCCCTTGAGACATGCACTAAAAAGTGGCCCATTTCTGCACGCACACGTGACGTGGAACGCCGGCTAAACAATGCGGCGAATGCCACCGCGCGGCGGCAGACGCGGAGGGGCCCCTGCAGGCTCCGCAGGTTTCAATATAACAGAGATAATCGTTGGATTATAGCGCGCTGCTGAAATACGAATAAGTAACTGGGACAGTTGTTTGCGTTCGTCCTGTGTATACCTTTCGTGACGCCGTATACCTTTCGTGACCTAATGGTGACGTCGTCTGTGTGAGCTGAGGTGTTAGAGAGAACGTAAAGGTAATAAGAGAACACTAGTACGAGGGAAATACTGACTCGACAGTGTGAAAGCTTAAAGTAAACTGATGCCTAGTTACCAGTAAGACTTGGCCAGATCCCAGACGTTGTGGGATTCCACCCACTTTCAGCATTATATATCCCAGATATGTGTTCCATGACAAGGCTGCAGAAAAAAGTTCGGCAGATCCCACGCACTGTGGGAGTCGATGTTATGCGAAGCATGCGGCGGGTAGGTGACAGTGGCGTAACTTTTTTTAGTGAGCGACACGTTACAAAATGACGCTAAAGATTTGTATAAATTTTATACGCACACATATATAGGTTGAAGAGCCGCATATGTGTTATATAACCAGTTGTTTACGGTTGGGTAACACTGCCAATGGCAACGTGGGTATTAACAACACCAGAAGCGGTAAGCTGATATGTAGGGCTTATACGTGTCCCGAGAACGCATGCACTTTTCCGAACCTGTGTGCATGTGTGCAAGAAGTTCTTGACAGTTCTTGAACAAGGGCATCATCACCGTGATCAGTGAGCACCAGCAGCTGGTCATGACCTGTTATAGGATCCGTTCGTGATCGTGGTGACGAGGGGTCCATGTGTAGTGAAGTATGTGGTATAGTAGAGCTGTTGGAATTCGTGGATGCCTCGGTCATTTCGTCGACAGATTGTCGACAGAGCCGGCGACATGTCGGAACCCGAAGCCACCCGTCGCGTTGGTGAGGTATAGGCCGTCGAGGCTTGTAGGCCTGGATTGTGCTACGTAGACCAACAGCAGTGGGTGGTGTTTGTCGTATTCGTAGACTACCTGGGCGTATGTGGCCTATGTAGCCGAGTCTACAAAGCATCTGTCAATCAATGTGGCATCATCCTCGGTCAGCATAAGGCCATCGCCCAGCCTCGTAAGAAATGAAGGGGACACTGCGTCGTTCTGGTGGACGAAGTGCACTTTACCGTGCGGTGATGTGGATATCATATGTAACTTTCGTTAATGTATTCCTCCGGGGTCGAGCAGTGCTTCAATGTAGCTTGCTGAATCATAGGAATACAAACGTTATGTTTATTAGACTACTATGAAAGCGGAGCCAACACTGGAACTACAGACGTTAATCTGATATGGCGCCTGTATCGTATGTAGTGTTTATTGCTTTCTTGTGAAATTAGATAGCTAGCACCACAACCACAATTGACGTTGCACCGCTATTACGCCTGCGTAGGCTGTTTTCCCAAACCAGTTTAAAGACCTGGCGTGGCTCAGTGGTGGAATACCTGATTGCCATACAGAATGCTTGGGTTCGATTCCTGCTGGGATCCTAATTTTCATTCTATCAATTCGTTGAGTCAACGCTGCCGATGTTGGTTTTCCTTAACGCTCTAGCATTTAAGTTATCAATGTCTATTCTCGCCGTTCCTGTGTAGATATAAACTGTCAATCACCTGTGGCGCATACCCGTACACCGCGGCCCGTGGTAAACGGGTATGTGCCACACGTGTCTAGTGTAAAGGTTTTGACGACGTACGCGACATGATTTTAGCGTTATTCATGTCATGACCCGGTAATCATATTCGTCAAATCTTCTTACCCTCCCATGCAAATTTTGGTCTACACCAAGTTAAGGAGTCGATCATGAGAGCACCCAGACGTAGGCGGCTAGATAGATAGATAGATAGATAGATAGATAGATAGATAGATAGATAGATAGATAGATAGATAGATAGATAGATAGATACGTAGATAGATACGTAGATAGAAACGCTCAAAGTGCCAGAGGTTCGCTAAGAAATGCTTCGCATTTAAAAATATTTTAAGGTATTTTGCCTCGTAGGAACGCAGTTCCGGTTATGGCAGTTTCGGATTCACCGCCAACGTCAGGCAACCACGAGTGACGATGGTATGCCGCCGGAGGGCGTAATTAATACAAACTTCGTCTCAGCTTAGACCCGGAATCAGAGAGAAACCGAAATGCTTTGGAGTGAGGAGACGGGCTCGTGTGGCCTCATGACACGCAGTCATGAGTATCTAGTATCATAAATGAAAAATTCATAATCCGGGGGTATGCTGGAGCCGACGTTACGTCAAGCGGACTTGTCTTCTTCAAAGCTTGAACTGCTTTCCCCAGCGCGAGTGTGTATACGCTTCGTACCTTCTCCTTCAACCAAAACAACAGAGGAGGAGAGGGCAACTGCGAAAGTGGAGGTGGGGGAGAAGAGGGGCGGCGTGCTGAATTCTGTGAGTCAAAACGACCGAGGAATCGTCCGTGAGAGACACGCGAGAGTGGTAGGGGGGAGTGGGGGAATTACACCGCAATTTTTGGCACCAGTAAGGCAGCCCCTTTAGCAGAACATATTGCCCTTTCCTGCTCTTTTGTATGCCAACATTTTTATGGGACAGTTACAATTAGAGCTTTTAAAATCATCTCCGGTAACGCCTTCCACGTATCTCTGCTACACAGACGGTATCCTAATCGAACCCTGTTCGCATCGGCTTCTCATTCGCGTGCCAGGCTTCGATTCTTGGCGGACACCTCAACCATGTCGCGAGGAAAGAAATTTCTGTACGCGTAAAAATTCGCCCTTGTGTGCACTCCTAGAATGCATGTCTACAGTAAGCGCAGCTGAGAAGTGCCCACTACGCGGTTATTGAGCGCTTTACTAATTACCGATGTGCCCTCTACGTGTCCGTAAGGCAATAACCGCGCCTACGCAAGAGCAGACCTTGTTGCTGTTGTTGGTGAAGATGATGATTAGTTATGCTCGAGAAATTTGTAAGGAGTGGACCTTTACACAACCCACGTTTTGTACAATTCACATGGTGTGACGACTGATGTGAGTGCGCGCTTCTGCCACACACGATTACATGTGTTCACGCGACTTCTCACGCTACATGGGGCATGTATGGGGTTTCTTCCGAAGCAGCTTCAAGTACTGCTCTTGGTCTGCGATAGAACACTTTACTGCCAAGCGCAAGGCCGGAGTTCGATACTGGCTCGGACCCAATTTTTTTTTTATTTCAATGCACCGCGATTTTGCATTTATGGGCAATGCCGATATGTCGCTGAGAACTAACTACGGCGACATGATACCGAAATTTGAGCGCGAGGAGCTTTTTAAACATGTAGATAGAGTTGATGATGAGATGACATCGAGCAATTTAAAATACGAAATATAGAAGTATCCGTCCTCATTAACTGTTTCTGTCTACTATCACCGTATGGTAAAATTTACTGAAAGTAGCTCCTATCAAAGAGTGTCCATGTTTTAGATGCGAAGCATCTCTTGCTCGGTTGTATGCCCTGCAGAGGGCTAGTCCGCCCTCACACTACGCATGCGCAGGAGGCGAACCGGTCAAGCGGGTTTCGTCTGGGCTGCTGGCCGCAGGACAGTCGGCAGGGGAGCAGGAGGGCGGCGCGGTGTGCTTCCGGGGGGGGGGGGGAAGTCTGAGGCACGGCTGCTTGTCTCCCTCTCCTGCTGTGGGGGTGCGAACGGGTTTTAAAGACGAGAGTCTTTCTTGGGGAACTTAAACGCAGAAATTTTGGTTTGTGTGTCTGTCACCCGATTCAGCTACCCTGCCAAAGTTGAACCACTTACCGAAGGGCCAGCCATCTTGTACTGCTGATAAGGTTGCTACTTGTGTACATTGTCGATCAAAAAGCAAACATTACGCATATCTGAGACGCAACATCACTAGGTAAGTATTAGGTGGTGTGTTCTTTTAATAGAAAATACATAGACACGTATTTATAAAGACCCTAGTTTCTTAAGCTGCGCTGACGGTGCGGCTAAGCTGAAAATGCGATATGCACGCAGACGAACGCCCTCTACCACGGAGAAAGGAAAGAACCTCCTCCGTGCCCTCTGCACAACATAGCCTTCGAGATGGTGGGCGCGAAACGCGCCGCGCGCCCGCCATCTCGGAGGCCATGTGCCCAAACACGTTTGCCGACGTATTGCCAGATTGTGCCCATATCCCACGCAGCGCTAATCTATCGTCTTTCGACGACAAGCACGCAGATACGCGGCCAATTTCTATCCTGCTCTGTACAGCATTCCTCCTGGTTGCTGCTGCTTGCCGGCTCCACAAGCGGGTTTTGAGCAGAGGGTTTCTGGCTCTCTGGGTGCCTTTGCGGCGAGGCCGAGGTCGGGAGCATGCCCAACGAACGCCAACGAAATGCGATCGTGCAAGTGCTCCGGCTTCGCATCGCCTCGTGGTCCCGTTTAGCGGGAGATGATGTAATGTTTTTCTGCGCTGTTGATAATCAGTATGAATAACCAACTAGCCTCGTCAACTACCTTACTAAGTGGTCTTGTGGTTTGTAAAAATGCTGCCAGAACTTCAGGTTTCGCTTTACCAAGATGAACCATTCCAGTCATTTTTTTTATCGCACAGATTGAGACAGAACCTTGCCAGCGTCGTAATACTCAACGATTTCGCTAGCATCAAGAAGTTCTATTCGCGGAAGGAGTTCCTCAACCGTTCCCGTTTCTGGGTAGTGCAGTCTGATAAGTTTCAAGGTGCGTATATGACACCCGGTGACTTTCTATGTCGGCACTCGGCATATTTAAATGTAGTTAAGAGGCTGGAGCTATACCAGTTTTGGGGCTCATCTAATGCTTAGTAAAGTGAACTTTTCTTGCTTCATGGTATCTCCTCATGTCTGAATACTGTCTCATTAGGCACCATGAGTGGTGACACCTTGAACCTCAACCGACGATTCTGCATGCACACCCTCCGAGATTTCGGCATGGGCAAGTCCTACGCAGTGAAGGATATCGTGGTAAGTTTACGCCGCTTACGATAGAAAAAAACTACTGGATTACTTACGGTTTCTTCTTGTTTAGCCTCGCCAGTGTCCACGAATAAACATTCCTCCCTTTTTATTTTTCCTGTGAAATGACAGTGAAGTGGAGATTATCGTTACGCAGCATTCCCATTGTGCCTGGATAGTTGCATGTCGCGCCATTTCACAGCGGCCAACGCACATCCCCCAGCAACAGAATGCTGAGCTGCACGCGAAAGATCAAATGTAATAAGTAATAAAGTTATTTATATTCACTCACAGTAAGAAAGCGTATCAGCAAGCAGTACAAAAATTTTCCAACGAAACTTTTCCAAAGAAAGAAAGCAGGGAACGGCGATGTGATTATTAGAGGCATAGTTGTAGATAGCTTTCTTTAACGTGCACATAAATGTACAACCAAAGGCAATTCAGTTAACAAGCAAGCTTTTTCATCCACCGGACATCAGTAACTGTCTAAAAATGTGAATTACATAGTTAACCAACTAAAGTATTCTAATTACCTTTTTTATTAGTGAAGTCTGACGGTTATTGCCAATATCGAGTTTGTAACCACGGAGACGACGATGCCGTATCAGTTTCCAAGGCAATGAAAGCTGCCTATAACAAACCTAGCAGGTACATGATAAGCAGTTTTTATCGAGTATTTGCCACTGAAATTGGGTAAGCGCCACTACCAAACTGCGCTCCTCTAAAAAGAATGAAGCGAGCTTCACAACTGAGGAATTTCAGTGAACAGCTGAGCTGGCAAGCAAGCCCAGCCACATGTGTACGCAGATTCAGTTGTTACGTCCTCTTCTTGCTTCTTGCTCTCGTGTTTCTTTCTTTCTTTATCTCTTTGTATTTGTTGTTCTTCGTTCTTAATTCTTTCGTGTCTATTTCTTTATCTGTTTCTATTTTGGCCTCTCTCCTCCTTTTCCTTCTCCTTACCCTCACGTCACTCCTACACACCCTCACTTCTTTCGCACCCCTTAGTATGCTAGACGGTACATGGTTGTGGCATAGTATATCCTCTCACCTCCTACTTTCCCTCCTCATCCCCCTATGTTCAGTCCCCTCCCTCACTTGCATTTATCATTCCTTGCTAAAGTGAACCATTCAAGGCTATGCCATGTTGTCCCCTCTCCTTTGCTCCTTTTCTTCCTCATCCTCACATCACTCCTCTTCACCCTAATTTCTCTTTTCCACTCCCCTCCTATACAATACCACGCATGGCTATGCTATTGGCCTCGAGGAGTTACGGAGTCGCCCTCTATCGGATGCGCCTCGATTGCGTGCTAGGCAGGATACCGCCGGCGCGCTCCCCATAGGTTTTGCTGTCGGCGCTCTACAAAAACACCTCGCGGAAGCCCTCCAAGGCATTTCTGTAAGTACTTTCGAAATAAACTGTGTTCTTTACTGTCAAAATAATCATTTTCGACGAACTAAAAACACAAGATAGTTTACAGTCGCTGTCTCTACCCGCTTCACGCTGTCACCGCATTGGAGACCCCTGAACCGGCTTCTTGCGTGAAAGGTAGCCATTCGCTGAGTGCAAACTATGTGAAATATCTCGCTAGAGTAGACTGCCTATATAACCAAACGCAGCATAACAGTAAGAAGCCTAAAGCCAGCGGTCGCACGGGTTCGCGACGCCTGACGGTGCCTCTGCATGTATGAGGGTCTGCATGCATGTTCGTACTGATGGTTTCGCTTTTGCTACGAGCGCGTTTTGGCATCGCGCTGTGAACTTTAGGCCGCGAAATATGAGAATTTGTGAGTAAACAAGCAACTACTGTTGCGCGGGCGCTATCAGAGCAGGTCAAAAACAATTTCCTTACAACTGTGGCCTCGGTGCGCATGATGGCAACTTTGTGATCTGCCGTCCCGACGATTCTGTGTTTTTTTTTCTTTTTCGGTCTAAATTCGGGTACGTTTCAATGTTCTTTGACAAGTTGTCTCGCACTGCGTATTGATCGGTCTTCTCAGCGGGCAAATGCCGCTGCTTCTCTTTCTTTATTGCGCGCATTCGTTTCGTTTGGTGCTGACACAGAACGTGAGCAAATGCGACGCCTTTTTTTAATGCTCCTTAATTATCGTTCCGTTTGCATTCCAGTGAACTTGCCGCTCTCTGTCATCAACATATTCATAGACCAAACCTTCACCTTTTCGAGATTGCTGGTGAAAGGAGAACCGGTCTACGAGACCGAGCATGTAGTAGCATGCGACACCTAGGAAAAGAAAGAAAATACAGTAACGTTTGCCGGACTTGTTCTGCACACGTCGGCTGTGAACTAAAACCCACATGAACTTGAAATAGCGGTGAATAAAATAGATGGTATTGCAGCAACCAGCAGCCGCAAAACAAGATAGTAATTATTTGGCGAGAACCCCAGCAATTTTGGCAGCAGTGTCGTGTTTAACCCCAACAGGGTGGCATCTTTCTCACGTAAATAAATGAGGCTCCAAGAAAATACATGGGGTTGGCCGGTGGGCCGATCACGGAGGCAATGCAAAATTTATGTAGCTTATGAAGCAATGCATGCCTCATCAAATGAGGAGGTTGCCCGTCGGCGTCCCGCGTCGGCGGCGTCAACACGAGTGATGCAAAAAATAATCGTCACGTGATGGTGTCACCATATGACGTCATCATGACGTCACAGATCGCCAAAATATGTAGCGTCATTATGACGTCACATAATGTGACATCACATGATGACGTATTCACACGTCACGGTCACTTTGCATTGCCTCCGTGATCGCTCATGGAGGCCGTGCAAAACCGCGTTAGGTGCAGAACGCTTTTGGAGGGGGGCGCGGGAGAATCAGTGCATCGACTGACAAGAAGATGGCTTTCGCCTTCTAGTCATCTAGTCATTCAACGTATCTAAACAATGACTTGCGCATCTGCAGCCGATTTTGTGGACGCTGAGCACGGGGCCGACGATCAAGAGGTCGCATTGGAGGGTTCTGAGATGGCATCGCACGTGGTAAAAGGTAGCGCTTTTACCATCCTGTGGCAGATAAGCATCATTTGCCGGCGGGAAGCGCGCGCGAGCCGTCGTCTCAGTGCGCGCTGTCTGCTACTCACCGAACATCGCAGGCCCGACGCAGTAAGAAAAGTCTTCGTCGCGGAACTGCTTGTTGCACACAAGTCTCGTAGCGGATGGCTACTTGCCGGTTCTTAGCTTTACAACCCATGCTTCACGCTGTTCCTCGTCCCGCGGTTACCAGTGCAGGCTGACACTGGGCTCCTTTGCGTAAGCGCGGCACTGCGGCACCGAGCGGTAGAGCCCCATGTTCGTCGCCTTCGGAGGCAGCCACTCTATTACAATGGTTTCAATTGAGTAGAAAATGAGCGAAAACTTCCGAATTTGAACAGACCGCAGCGCATGTGGGACTTGAAACTCGTTTTCAAAGCACGCGGCAGTGCGCCACAAGCAGCCGACGCGGCCGCTGAGACCACGTGATCCTGCCAAGCGCGTCACGCCGACGGTGGCGCCGGCGTTTCCAGTGGTGGGCCTCGAGGCCAATACTGGGAGCTGGTTGGCACGTGACAAACTATACATACAAGGGTATGCCATGCTTTACCCTGTCCCCTCTCTTTTCCTTCCTGCTCACCCTCACCCTCGCATCACTCCTCTTCACACTCATTTCCCTCTCACACTCATTTCCAACACTTCTGCAACTCATTTCCCTTTCTCACGCCCTTCCTGTGCTATATCATGCATGGCCAGGGTGTCGGAACGGAACGAAAACCGAAAACGAAAAACGAAAAAAACGATATTTTGGACCGGAACGAAAACGTAACCGAAACTTCATCTATTATTTCGTTCCGGAGTGAAAACGAAATTTTTTCAATCGTTTTTCGGTTCACGAGAAAACTTCGCCATCCGGAGCAACTGAGCTTGTGCAATGTGAGCATATCTTAGGGTACGGTATTAGCGCGTACCTCAGGCAGGAATTCCAAAGCAAAGATATGTTGAAATTGTGCGAAAAACGAAAACAGTGGCAACCAGAGATGTTTATATTAACGCAAGCGAATTTTTGCGCGCCTGTCACGCAGGCCATCGTAGAGAGGGCATTGTCGGCGCCGAAGTTTGTTACAGCGAAAGCTATTATGAGATCACAACAGCTGATTTTGGCGCCATGGTTGTCCACCGCCGCCGGTGTCCATGACCGCTAACGCGTGATATTAAAAAAATAAATGAGAAACAAATTTCTAGGATCGGATGGCATTTCAACCCGCGCCCTCTGCGTGGCAGTCGGGTCTTCCACAACAGTGCTACGCTAGTGCTTCTATGCTTGCAAGGAGCGCTTGACAAGCGTGAGTGCTGACGAGCAGTGCGGCCCAGTACGTGTTCCGTATTCAATAAAAAGGCACAAGGTGCCCGACCGGTGCACTGTTCCACCTAATACCAGCAGATCTAGAGGGTCTTATTCCTCATTAACCAAATCTTATTTTTCTCCATATTCACAACCGCTCCAGACGCGTGGCAAAACTGCTTAGTTTTCTTGAATACTACTTTTGTCAGCATAAAAATAGGCTATACGTCGTCATTTTAGCATTAACACATTTAAGCATAAACAATATTAAAACACCACCATTCGCTCAAACATGCTGACCATGCAAATATTATAGGTAGCGGGAGAACTGCCCCTATGGGAATTAGTAGGGTGGTTGTACTGCACGAGATATGTAACCAAGCTACTATCCCTCGATCTTCGTAACCTGTTTTGCGTACTCTTGCAGTTCTTAATGCATCTGATGGCATCATCTTTATGAGGCGTTCATTCTTAACTCGATAAAACTATCAAGATGCCTTTCTTACGTGGAGGAATTACATTGATGGAATTGAACTGCCCGGCCATTCCCAGAGTCCGAATGCGCTAAGCTTTTTTCATTCCGAGGAATTGAAAGGAATGGAATTGCGGCAAGTTCTAATTCCCCGCAATGGAATTGAAATGGAATGGAGGCGCCCATTCCGCTACACTGCTTCCCACCCACTGCAAAGTGCTTAGCCATAATTCTTTGTCATCATCAGTCACAGCGCAAAGTGCACATAATGCCTTACATATGTGTAGCGTGTACCACGAGACTCTGAAGAATGACGAGAAATGGCATAGTGGGAACTTCTCTACTTCAGAAGAATTGGGATGATTTATGGCGTAGTGGGTACCTTGCATGTGTACTTGTATTATTGCCCCAAGCAGGGGCGTAGCCAAGGGGGGGGGGGGGGGGTTGGGGGGTTCAAACCCCCCCCCCGAAATTGTTCAGTTTTGCTTGCGTATATAGGCACGCACACATACAAACGCACGCACGAACATACATAAAGTATGGTTGAACCCCCCCCCCCCCCCCCCGAAAAAAATTTCTGGCTACGCCCCTGGCCCCAAGAGACTCTCCAGCGGGCTCTACAAAGTCCGCTCTTCCAGCTTTCGTTGTGACTGTGCTGCGTGTGTCGCGCAGGCCTGGCGATCTCTTTATCAGAACAGCGGTCTCGCACATCAGAGAGTGCACTCAATGACGTGCTGCTTCTGAGATCGTGCTCACTCCCTTGACACAATGCATTGAGCTCACTGAAAAATTCGTATTTGTCTTTTGAGAAAATAAATACTATGAGTTTGAAATTAATGCTGGTTTGTGCTGGTTGGTAGAAATTCGTGGTACAGTTACTTCCGCTCCTCTGAAGAACGTATTTTAACCTTGTCCCACTTTCCTAAGAGCATGGCAAGTAACTACACCACAAATCCAATGTTCGTAATGATTACCTTACCTTCAAATTTTTCCATAAAAATACCGTTACGAACCGTTACGGAACATTTTTTTTTCGTTCCGGAACAGAAACCGAACGGAACTTTTTGCGGTGGAACGAAACTAAAACCGAAACGAAAAACATTTCGTTCCGACACCTTGTGCATGGCTATGCTATGCTGTGAGCACATACCCGATTTCCGTGGCGCAAACCCCTAGGTAGTTTTTGCATCCAACGCCCGAATTTCCCCAAGCTTATAGAGCTCCGCTGTTCAAATTGAAAAAAAAAACCGCCTATAACAAGAGTAGCGGGTGTGCGCCAAGTAGCTCTTAGCGGGTATGTGCCAATGAATTCGTTCGAGCTCTACAACCCACCTCCGGTCCACAAAAAAATTTAGAGCCCTTCCAACTGTTTGCGAAGAGGCAAGACCAGCAAAGCTGTGGAAGCGTTCCGACGACGAGGCGTCGCACGTGCACTTGGCCTCACTTGCCCGATTGTCGTCGGTGGCATTGGCTCGACGGCCACGTGCAATCTCAGGATTCTGGGCGTGCCGACCTTCCCTGTATTGCCATTGGTCTTTAGAACGTGCGTAAAGCGTCCGACCCATGGCGATTACAATGAGCAATGAACACGCCGCTAGCGCGATCTCATACGTCACAATACAACGGACAAACGTGGACGGTCCTGCGAAAACCGCAGTTTGATGCAGGCGTTTTTACAATCCTATGTTTGAAAACGCCGCCAACCCGGCGTTTCATTCGACGCCACGCTATGGCGCGACCTTCCTGTCTGAATTAAAGTCCATAAAACTTCGTAAAGTAGCGACATACTAAAGCGCGCCTCCTGTCTTTTGTCCCTCCTCCGCCCTCTCGGAGGCTGACGCTGCATCGCTATTGGCCAACGGGTGTCACGTGGGACCACGCGCAGAGTTCGTTTGTTTACAGTCGCTCTCGACTGCCATCTTTGCTCTAGTTCTCTCCTCGCGTTGGCGAAGAGCGCATATGTCGCGTGTGTACGTTGTTACTGCTCTGTGTGCGTTGTGTTGTGACATAAATTTGATTAAAGGGCGCCATCGCTTTTCATCGCCATGGTTTCGCGATATAAATGTATGCTGTCTGCCTCTGCACAAGGTGCGGGCCCTTCCAACATACATGTCGTGGTCGTCGCTAGACTATGTTACAGGCCCTGGAGACGCACGTGACATTTCGCAGCGCGTACTGCTGTGGACATTGACGCGTTAAGACATAATAGCGCCTGCGCCCACCATGTGTACGTTTGTGTGTGCTTGGTACAAACATTGGCACGTAAGCAACACTGAAGCTGTAACACCCCTTCGAATCTCGGAAACGGCTGTCACTCATTTTTCCTGTCACTTTCAGGGCATCATAACTCATACACTCTGCGAATTCACCTGGCAAGGTTGACGAGGATTATCTCGGTCTCCGAGGGTTGGCGGTATACCGCGACGTTACCTTCAGTCTCTGATGTGTCAATTACAACCTTTCGCAACAGCACCAGTCGATACGGGCTGTTTACAAAAGTTGCGGACTTAATTGTAGCCAATAACCTTCGGATATGTCATGGGCCACTGTTACGCTAGTCGAGACACTTTCTTTGCAGAGGCAAGAAGTATTGTCCCAGAGAGAAATATTGTGCCGCAAACAAAGATGCTCCAAGCCAGACTGCAAGCGTGTATGCTTGCAGCGCACGGCCTGGCCAAGCGCGTACTAACTCTACGGAATGTCTGCTATACTGGAGCAGTGTTCGGGCGCCATGGCAGTGTTGGTGGCGCGATGAAGTGTTGGTGGCGCCATGCAGTGTTGGCGATGCCATGGTCGCGGAGGGAGCGCGAAATAGAGAAGAACCGAGGAGTAATCAAGGCGGACGGTGATAGTGTCGCTACCTTACGAATCGTCATGGGCTTTAGTCTGAATGAGGCTCCCTCGACGTTAGGCTCCCTTCCCGGGAGCGGATGGTGACACCCTCTGAACAGAAGAATGCAATATTGGGGCGAAGTCGTTGACGCGGACGCTGCCTCTTCTTAAGTTGACGTGCAGACGAGGTGATAGACACGTGCCTGAAACGCTAGGAATAAGACAAACTCAAACATTATATTCAAGGCGCCTGGCATAGCGCGCGTCTTGTGCTCCGAAACAGCATGGCGGTTCTGTGGTAGTTGTCAACGATCTACACCTTGCTTACATGCGTTCCTTAAGCCTAGCACTTGAGAGCTTCGCTCTGAACGTGAAGATGTTTTATATAGCTAGTTTAGCGGGCATTTCACACGGAAATTGGGCAAGTGCCACTATTCACCTCCACCGCACAAAACATTGTGAGTAAAGTCAAGCAGTGAAATAGGAATATGCTTCCACTAGCTCCGCTGTTTAAACAGTCTTCGCAACGTTAAGTCAGTAAAGCTGCTGGAATTCGTGAAGTTATCTACTGTATTGGTGGCTTTCTTTCATTATTGGTACATTACTGATTGAATACGGGGCCGTAGTATTCCCGTTAACGCTTCAAGCAGAAAATCTCTTGGTTTGCCGAAATCATTTTGAAGTAGATCATTTATGTCGAGGAATATCACCCACGTATGCTGTCCGCAGGTTCTTTGTCTCCCCAATTCATGTTTGCGTAATCATCTGTGCGTCTTCGTTGCTTTATTCGCGCAATTTTGCGTAACACACTTTCTGCTAAAAGTAAAGGAATTCGTGAGTAGTCGTGCAGTCAGAAATTCACGGTATTAATCCACTGTGTCTTGCTCCTCCCTTCACGATAGGGAGCTTCTTAGTGTTACTACTGCAAAGGATATATTTCTGTCTACTACTAGGGATATTCACGTGAACCATATTGAGGATGTCGCGAGTTTTAATTACATAGAGCTGGTAGTCAGCAGTCTTATTATGGTACATCTATCAGTGTATGAAGAGAAAGCCGGTGCTGCTATCTTCTCCGAGAAATTTTTCAGGCAGCCCAAACTGCGTCTTCTATATAGGTCCACCTATCGAAACGTCGGCCAGCCTGCCCTGAGGCACTGTCTCCTGTTTGAAACCTATCCCACTCCGTGTATCCATCTGTCGGCTCCCTTCTTGATCTTATATGTGAAGCGCAATTTTCAGCAACCGCAGGGAAACAGTCTTCTTCGCAAAACAGTTGTGAAGATTCCCTGTGAGTCTAAGCATCACACGTGCATTCACTAGGCTCAACATTTTTATATAGGTTTACCACCGCAAAAAGACGAAACACTTCAGAAGAAACACACACACACACACACACACACACACACACACATAGCGCTGTCTTAATCATGAACCAACTCGCCCAAGCAGCAGTTTTATCAACATCTTTCTTTCACTCGAGCCGTCGCTCTCATGAACTTAAACGCTGACGCGCTTGCTGCGGGCGTAAAATCACCGTCCTTCCTAATTAAAACGGCCCTATGACTTCGCTGGAAATTTCTTGATAAGCACTTTTTTCTAATTTGTGGCTGTCTGACTTTGGACGGCTCGTGCAGAGACATTCGGAGGATTACCTAATGATATATATTCTGCGAAATTCAGTTCCCTGGTGTGGCTAGCATTATCCCTACTTACATCTTCAATGTTTACTCTTATTAAATATTCCTTGGCTCGATGAATCATGTTCAAAACAACTGCATATTTCCGTCTGTAAACCGATCTGCGGTAGTCCACCCATGCAGGACGCCGGTATTGGACCGATGTCAGTCCAATGCCGGCCCATCGTCGCAATGTCGCAACGGGCAATCTCGATCAATTGGACCGCCAGATTGGACAAACCAATATGGCTGATATATGACCCTAAATTACGGGATATCAGGAAAGTAATTTGTAGATGAACTCAAGCAACTTCTTTTCTTAATGGAATAACGTTCGTATGAATCTCGTTCACATTCGTATAAGTGCATTTTTATTACTAGCTTACCCTCATTGGCTGAATCATCATTGTGTGTAGAAGCTTTTGGCATATCTGTGAGGTTAGGGCAAAAACTTCAAAGTGACTGCTCAGAACTGATTCTGATCTTGGTTTGGCCTTCCGTCAACGCCAGCTAGCCCTCCCGTCATACCTAGAACCACGTCATGCCGACCACATCTGCCGTATTTCCACAGACGTCCGTACATCATTACAAGGAAGACAGACTTCTTCACATCTTCAAACCAAATGAAGAGGTTAAATAAGGCATTCTAGAATGGCCTAAACATTGGGCTATGGAGCATGTCCTCTGTCACTATAAGGATCGCTCTCTGAAAGTGCTGGTGTCAACCGCACATCGTGAGAAACCGGGGATAGGTTGGCCAATGAAAGTTTAGCCATTAAGCAGCATTCCTGTGAACGCTAACTCCAATGATTTCAATAGATCATTCCGATGTAACTACATTTCCCTGCCTTCAAATTCAATATTTTAAAATATTCTCAAGGCATGACGCTAAAATATGCGTGTTTTACACGCGCTTATTATCCTTCTTTACATTACGATGTCTGTCACCTCTAATGCATAGTGTTTGCGACATTCCTTGCATACAGTAATGACCTACCTGTTTTGCTATGCCGGTCAATGAATGCAACGTAATTTTTATGGAATGCTTTGGCAGAATTTGTGCATTCAAATTTTCTGATGGCGTGCACCACGAAAACTGTTCTTGGTTTCTGGGCAGTCCAGCAGGCCCATGAAGCGGCGGACAAGTATGGCCTTGATGTCTCGACGAGGGAGACCTGAGCCCTGGTCGTTAATTCCACAGGAGCATTAGTAGACCGTAGTCACGTGCCATATATTTTCATGTTGCGGACGGCGATCATAACATGAATATTTTTTCACGTCTTGGTGCTTCTCTGGAGCGGCTACCTAAACAGCGAGATCTTAAGCGCATTCGTTTCAAATTTCAGATTCTACACTTCCTGCATCCGAATGACAGCTATTGTAGCGTTAGCTACACTTGTCTAGCCGGAGCCGATTTCGCGTGGGTCATCATGAGCCGTGCTGCGCATGCGCGAGGATGAGTGCGGAGCCGGCATCTCACGCGCTCTCCGCTAACGCCGCGCATGGCTCGCCGCTGCTGGTGGCGGAGAGCGGGAGGAGTGGCGTCGTAGCCGGGCAGACAGACTGGCGCCGACGCGCGAGACTCGCCGCTGCTGCTCTGCGCATTCGAAAGGGGTGACGTCGTAGCCATGGCGCGCGCAGCTATTCGCCTTCGCTGTGCAGTCGCCGTCTGACAATGCGCTGGTGCCGCTTGATAGCGCCTCTGACTGGCGTTTGCAGGTGGGTAACGCCATGGAGGAAGAGAGCGCAAATGTTGCTCAACGGCGCAGAAGAGCCGAGGAGCTTGTGTCATCGGATCCCGAAGTAGTTGCTTGGCAATTAGCGGTTCAGCGTACGAAGAATGAACAGAGGAAGGCTAAACGTGCTGCGGAGACACTGGAGGAAAGGGAGGAACGTCTAGCAAAGCGGTGTCGCCAGGATGCTGAGCGACGTGCCCGACCACCTCTGCAGCAGCAACAACAAGACGCCGTCTATGACGTGAAGGCTCGCCGATCGACTGCCTATACTTTGAAACTTAGCGATAGCGCCAGTGCGACTCGGACCTTCGAGACGGACTTCGTAAACAATCCGTTTGGATACGTGTGCGACGTGTGTGAAAGACTATGACACATGAAACACTTGACGCCGCTAAGTAGTGCCATGCGTGAAACGTTGAGTTTAGTGGCGGCGCCTGAGTGGGGTGAAACCGTGGTGCGGGTTTGTACAAGGTGTAAGAACTTTCTCGTTAAGCACAACATTCCGCTCTTTAGCGTTTCCAATGGGTATCGTTGCCCGGCCATGCCGCCAGGTCTACCGGTTCTGAACGATGTTGCTGAATATGTGTCACTGGAGCAGAAGTAAGCATGACAATCAAGCTAATCCTAGACAATCTGGAAAGCTCAGAATAATCAGCTGAACCTTTGCTAACGCTACGTATATCCTGGCATGGCCGAGCTAAGCCACTGCAAATTTTTTTATCTCAGTCCCCAATCAAAACTCTTAGATATATATTTGCTTTTTTCACTTGCATGTAGATACTTCTAGGGTTGTAATCTATATAATGTATAATGCTGTAATCTATATAATGTCTTTTTATGCAGTGTATATGTCGTATATTTTTTTCTGGATGACAATCGCATTATCATGTTTATGTTTTCTACACAGTGTAATAATTTCGTTTTCAATCTGTGGTTCGTATATGTATTAAAATCACAACTACAATCACAACTACGCCCTGTTGTGGCGCACTGCCCGTGAGGTGCCATATCGCCATGTTTACCGCGGTGCTGCTACCGCTCCGACGTTTTACTTTATATTTATTTTCTGCTTTCTTTTTAGTGTGGGGCTGTGAACTAGTCAAGCTGTCTAACACAGTTTTTTTTTCACAGTCCTTTCTTTCTGTACGACAGAATGGAAATAAACTTTGACTTTGACAAAATCGTTCGCGCGAGATGTGTGAGCCGCACTCGTCGGTTTGCAATAGATGTCAGACTCTGCCCAGGCGGCGCTGCGAAAAACACCGCCACCAGCGCCCTCATCGCAGCCCTGGCACTAACTGGGTAGTGCAAAGAGAGCCATCCGCAAGCGAATGTGCATAGACCACAATATATCCTTCCTCTTTCGTTGGTGTCGAGGCGCCGTTTCCTGAAAATCAAGGACCCAGAAAGCTTCTTCTGCCAATACACGCTTGAGAAACCAAGGACGCTGATCAAAGCGAAGTGCGAGTACAATGCAAAACAAGTTTTAGTTATTCCCGCGCGCTGCAACTCGCAAGTACAAGCGAGCATCACACGACATCGAGTTCGAGGCAAGCCCTCCGACATCCGTTCTCTAGCGCCTAAATGTGTTAAAATCGGGTATATACGTAATGCCACAGCGATAAAGTACATACACGATCAATTTACTTAGCTATGCATCTTACGATCAGTGGTACAAAACTCCGTTCATCAGGGACGAATGGCCCCGGCGATTTTCGCCTTTTCAGTTGTATTCTCCGTTAATTCATCTCTCGCTTCCCGTGAATTGGACTGTTTTATTACGCATCCTCAAATGGTCTCTTGATGGTCGTCTTCCGTTTGTGTGTAGTGCAAATGGGGATACGTGCGTGTCCACTTTGGCGGGGTACAACCAAAGGCAAAACCTACGGCAACCGCGGAGGACACGGGCGAAACAAACCTGAAGGTGGTCACGACCAACATTCTGCGATTTACTTGTATGGCGCACGTGTTAGCCAGTTAGAACCAGAACTCTGAGCCTTCAAAACGTACGTCCGCGATGCTGTGCTGTGACGACCAACTCGTCGTGGTGTGCGTATCACGCGTCTTCAGTCTGCCTCTAGCTGCTCACTTCGTGTTGCACGACAAGCACCGCGGTCAGAGCCTCTGCTGAGCTTCATAGTCAAGGTTACCACGGTTCTCCATCAGGGCTGCGCAAAACAACAGCAGAGCAACATTATCACACTTTCTCATGCGACCGGCTGTGGAGAACGCGGGTACTTCGCTTACCCAACACGCTCGCAACATCCCGTATCCAGCGCTCTCGCCTTTCTTCTTCGCACGACAACTATGGAAATCGGCAAAACTGAACGTTGTTATTCAGCCTTTTACGTCCGTGGCAATTCACAACGCAACATTGCGTCTTTGCGGCGTTTCTTCGTAGCGTGCGGAGGGGTCTCGTCTGCTGCTGTTTTCGCCGTCGTTCTGGCGAGTGATCGAGCAAGCACTTCACGACGGTTCGGTGGCGCGTCCGACTAGCGGAGAGCAATTCACAGCTTTCGTTCTGAGTGTTAAATGCGCAAACACACGCGATATTAAGCTCAAATCGTTGTTTCGCACTCGCTAGTTCCACCTGGTCCCATAGCAAACTGTGCGAGGGAGTCGGTCTATGCACTACTCAAAACTTCTCCGACAGGTGGCGCCACACGTCTTGGAAACTCCAGAGTCTGACGTCTATGCCCAAATCCCGCGAGACGCCGCTTGAAAGGTTACTTTCACTGGATGGTGGATCGCGCAACGTTTACGGGACACGTTTGCTGTACTAACAATTCCAATGTATAAGCTAACCTATGTTCGCGTGAAATTCTAGGCGATTCACGCAAACGTTTCTTATTCGCAGGAGGAATTCCAGTGGGCCTGCAGTCAGATCGCTAAGGCAGAAGGGGAACCTGTTGCGTTCTATGACTACATCATGTCCTGCGCATATGAATAATACATTGGCCATAAGCTTCGGACGCCGCTTTCCATACGACCATCCGGCGCGCGGCGACATCAATCGGCTTGTCAGCGGTTGGCTGGCCGCTGTGCGATTCAGCCTCCGCAATCAGTATAACCCAGGCTTCGTCACGGCGATTACGAAAAGAGTTCGCGGCACAGAACTCAACCTCGCTAGACGCAAAGTGGAAGCCTTCGGTCTCTACATTTAGTGAGTACAAATGCAGGAAGTGTTCAGCCTTGGCGTTCCTGTCCGCAGTCAATGTCGTGCTCAAGTCCATCCAAGCCTACAAAAGGCATGAAAAGGACAATGAAGCTTAGATTGATAAGTGAATTACATTTCGACTATAGCAAAATGCCGGTCCTGTCGCCACGTAGTTATCCGTAGGCCATCAACGACTAAAGTGAACGACAGGTCTCGACATGGCCTTGAATTTTGTGATCACTTGATGAACAAGTTGCGGTCACTGACATAGTCATTGTGAAAAAAACATCAAATATGTTTCAGTACCCCCGCGGCGGCTTTCAAAACGTCTTTTGCGTATTTTTTACTTTGACTTGGTCATTCAGCACAACTTCTTTATCCCCATTTTACCTGGCTAGACGAACTTTCATCGACCTTTAAACTTGTATATTCCTGATGTATTGCAAGGAGTAGTGTGAGAATATTCGAGACTTTCTAATACGAATTGAATATTTCTCTCATTCTAAGCATACTGGATTCGAAAGCCTATTAGAATTTTCGCGAATGTTCGGCCACGGCAGAATATGCGGTTCACAAAGCAAATATTCATTACAATTTCAATAATCGCACAAGTAATGACTTGCCAATGCTACACATTGTTATTTTAACACGATAACTTTAAAGACCTCGTTTCGCAGAAATTGCGGCTGTCGGTGTCGGCGTCATTGTGAGCGAAAAATTGGCGCTCTCCGTGTGAGTAAATTTGAGATAGATACAAATAACCCCTTGGTGTTGCAAGCAGGTGTTCTACCACTAAGCTACGCCACTGCTTGAAACTGATTCCGAAAAAAAACCCTATACGATTGTCATGTAAGGCAAGCAGCCTTTTTAACGCTTATAATATTGGCAGAATCGTATAGTAGCACCAGGCATGGAAGCATATTAATCACGCAACCAGTGTGAAGTTTAATGGCCCACCCGTTACACAGCGCTCGAGCATAATGAATTGCCATATTCAGCAGAAACATCAGCAAAGTGTGCATGTGCGTGTGCTGCCTTACGGACGCGTTGCGGGCACTTCGCCAATTTGCGAAAAGAAAGAATTGTGGCGTAGTGGGCACTTCGCAACTGTTCCTGCAGATGCTAGGATAGTTTGAAACGGTCAATTGGACACAGATGAAATATGTCTTCCCCAGTGCTGCATACCTCAACTGAGGAAGACATGGATCATCTGCGTGAAATTGCCTCTCAAAGACGAACTCTTTCTGATGCGATGCGACGATTAGATAATCGGCCGCTCTCCGTGCAGATCCTGCTGGACCCCCGTCTCCATAGCTCGTCGGCCCACAAGGCAGTAAAATCACTTTTGTGCATTTGGAAAACTGTGCAAGGTCTGCGTTGCCTTCCGGAATTTTCCATTCAAAGCGCTCGCACTCTTTGAAGGGCGGAAAGACATCGATGTCGCAGAATATTTTTGTGCGCGGATCGCCAATCAAACGACTCGTCCAGATTCTCCAGCCCGAGGTGACGTCCCCCATTCCCGTGACATCCGCATGGACCTCCCTTTCACAATGGAGGAGCTCGAGGCGGCACTGGAGACCCAGTTAGATGGCCTGAGTTATGGGATCAATTTGAGTCAACAATTGATCCCAAATCTCAGGCCACCTAATTGGGTCTCCATTAAACTTCGGTAGATCGAGCTTAGGTAGTTTAATCTGTGCACCTGCTTGATGAGAAACATCTTAAGATGCGTGCGTAGCTACAGCTTGAGGAGAGGATAAAATGCGTTCAGCGTGGGAGTTTGCGAGGACGATAGAATCTTGATATTTCCCGACGCTGTTAATCTCATCCTCAAGGTTATCGTCAGTGACATGCTCTTCTATTTGGTTGTCAAGAGTCGTGAGCATCGTTTCCTTTGTCTTCAATAGGTTAAGATGATCGGTTAGCTCACCAGTTGGCGTTGGTTCCGTCCGCATAAGAGTCGTCATGTCGTTGATGATCCTGGTGACCGAAGCTCGAATGGTAGCACGTTTCCGTCGTAGCCTTTCCATGTCGTCACGTCGGGAATCGAAGGCTCGTGAAGACGTGGATCGTTCTTGGTTTCTCTCCCAGCGTCGTCGCGCTGATCGCGTCGATCGGCCGTCCTCTTCAGATGGCTCGCTTCATCGCCAGAGGTCTTCAATTGTTCTTCTAACCTGGTTACGGCACCATACTGTTGAAAACCAGGAAGCGGAACCGAAGTATAGAACGTCTTGTTTATTTGACGCTGGGTAAAAAACTAAAAAAACGGAATGCGGGCGCGCGCTCGGGCCCACGTTCGCTTGTCACTTCTTCGTCTACTCTCCGCAAGGAGAGAATTGGTGAGCCTCTACAACTCCTCATGGCAGGATGGCTATGTTCCCGACGACTGGAAAGTAAGCCGCTTAGTGACCCTCTTGCAGCAGGGCAAATCGCCGCTCGAACTCGCCTCGCACCGCCCAATCGCACTAGCCAGCTGCGTAGGAAAGATGATGGAAATAATGATCCTTGGCCGCCTGGAGTGGTACCTTGAACACTACAAGACTTATCTGAACTCCATGGCTGGTTTCCGACGTCACCGCTCTTCCATCGACAACGTAGTCGATCTCGTTTCGTATATTCAGCACGAAAAGTCCCGTAAGCGACTATCTGTAGCTTTGTTCTTAGATGTGAAAGGCGCATACGATAACGTATTACATGAGGCCATTCTCGATGCACTTGCGACGGTGGGCCTAGGTGGTTGAATTTTTTCGTGGATTGCAAGTTACCTGGCTGCAAGGTCATTCTTTGTGTTAACAGACGATGGCCCAACTAAACCACGCTATACCTCCACGGTTCTCAGCCCGACGCTATTCAACCTCGCACTTATTGGGCTTGCTGACTACTTGCCAACTACCATCAAGGTTTCAATATACGCTGACATCTGTGTCTGGTCTTCAGCAGTCACACGCCCTCAGATACGTGCGCGGCTTCAGAGAGAAGCAACATTGACAGCTAGCTACTTGTGTAAACAAGGTCCTAGCATATCACCAGAAAAATGCGCACTGGTGGCATTCACTCGGAAACTAATGGAACCTTACGTCATCTCAATCAACGGGCGGCCCATTCCGTATGCCAGAGCTCACAGGTTTCTTGGCGTCATCACTGACAGGGACCTCTGTTAGAGCCCGCACGTGGCCTACCTGAAGCAGCGCCTGACAGCAATTTCCCAGTTATTCAAGTTCTTGGCAGAAATGACGTGGGGGATGCCAGTAGACGCAATGCTGGAACTCTACAGAGCACTCTTTCTCGGTTTTTTTAGATATAGCCTGCCCATACTGAGTAATACTTGTAAAACTAATATTCGTGGTCTGCAGGCAGTACAAGCTCAAGCACTCAGAGCATGCCTTGGTTTGCCCAAATGTACGTCATCAGAGGCAACTATTGCGATTGATCGTGACCATCCAATGCAAACTCACATTACGGTGGAAGTCCTGAGAACGCACGTCAGACATTTTGCACGTGCTCCCTGTCATCACCTTGCAACACTGCCTTCGGAGAGGCGCCAAGCATCATTCTCTAAAACTATCGTCAAATACAAGGACAAACTACCCTCGGGCTTCACCACTGCAGCTAAACCACCGATGCCCCCTTGGTGTTTTATTCGACCCACAGTTAAACTCAGTGTACCATGGATCCGGAAGAAATCTGAGCTGTCGTCACTTGTGCTGAAACAACTGTCTCGGCTTCTTTTGCACGACAAGTATACGAACAGTGTACATATATATATATAGATGGTTCCACAAACATCCAGTGTTCGTCCGGTGCGGTGGTTGTCCCAGCAAAAGCAATTACCATCAGCTTTAGGACTGACCACTCCACGACGTCGATAGCGGCGGAACTAGCTGCTCTGCGCGCTGCACTTTGTTTGGTCAATCGGGAACCACCTCAACATTGGTCTATCTTCAGCGACTCAAAGGCAGCCCTACTATCTGTGCTATCTGCTCTGCGTCGCGGGCGATACGAACAGCTGGTATTTGAAATTCGATGTCTTCTCCATACTTCACATGAGAAAGGGCACCAGGTGACGTTTCAGTGGCTGCCAAGTCACTGCGGCGTCATAGGGAACGAACACGCCGATAATGCCGCTCGGGCAGCTCATGAGAGCACACAGGAAGATACCATCCCACTTTCAAGGTATGACGCTGCCAGCAGTCTTCGAGGGCTTGCACATGATATAATGCTCGAAATATGGTGCCTACCAAGCAGCCGAACTAACCGGACCAATCGTCAACGCCACCTGTCCTCTTTGATGCATCTCTATGCCAACTGGACTTCGCCGAAGAGAGGCCACACTGCTTTAGCGCTTATGGCTAGGCGTGGCATTTACGAAGTCCTATACCTTTCGGATTGGAATGGCCGACAACGCTCTTTGCGATGCTTGTCGTTGCCAGGAGACGCTACACCACGTCTTGTGCGACTGTCCGGCATATAATTTTCAGAGACAGTCACTGGCGTCCGTTCTAGCGCGCCTTGACAGTAGACAAATGTCTGTTGAAACAGTTCTTGTATGCCGTCAACAGAAAACATCACAGCTGAAGGCGACGAAGCCACTGCTGAGGTTTTTAAGAGAGACGAACTTGGACAAGCGGCTGTGACAGAAATGTCGCGTACCACGCAAGAGTGACCGACTGATTCTGTGTGTCCAGTGTCATGTGCTATCTTTCTATCTTTCTCTCTCTCTTTCCTCTCCATCTTTAATCTCCCCCACCCTGTCCCCATGTGTAGGGTAGCAAACAGTTTGTCCTATACTGGTTAACCTCCCTGCCTTTCCTTCTCTATTATTTCTTCTCTGTCTTGTGCATTTCAAGCACTACTGGCCTTTGTGAACGCTATTGAATATTGTGCAGTGTCACCGCCACATATGTGTCAGCGCATTTATTGATCATTTCCTTTCTTTTTTTCTCACTCTTCTCTCTCTCTCTCTCCTTTTCTCCCATCTTTGCAGTTCCCTTCCTTCCTTTCCCCCGGCGGAGGGTAGCCAATCGGACTCTGTCTGGTGAAGCAAGTCTGCCTTTTCCCTTTTGTATTCTTTCATTCAATTTGACGCCTACAGACGTTCCTTTTCTTTCGGCATGGTTGAGGTGGCCGCCGAGAAGCGAAGCCAGGCTAGCCAATGAGAAGGCGATGCGCACGTAGCCCGATTACGCCATCGTGCTACCGCATTTTTTTAAATATAAGACATCGCTAATAAGCATGCGTGAGATTATATTTCGTGCATAGATACGCTGCGTCCCCAGAAATAAGCGACGTTTTGCTGTAATCACTGAAAAAGATATTCGTTTTCAATTTAGACATTTTGTCCCGAACGCCTAGGCGACAGGGACGTTTTCTTTTTCACTAGGATTTAATCCACATGTCTTTTACAACCTACGCAGTACTTTACCATTTTATGAACAGATAAAATAAAATTACTGCAAATGCTTAGATCTTCGCAAGACGGCAAGGCAATGTGCGTGCGTCACAGTGCATGAGGGAGGCAGTATTTTTCACTTTCAGACGTGTTGCTACAGCAAGTAAATAGTGCTCGCCTTGTCAGCGTGTCAAGTGGTGAGGCTTATTATGCGTGATCATTTGTAATTGTAGCTGTGCCAAAATTACCTTGAACGTGCCGCAGCCTAATAACACGAAGTTTTAATAATTTATTTTTGAGTAATAGAAGGTATCACGTCTTGTTTTGAAACATTTTAATGTTGCGCGCGCAGTCAAGGACGGCAAAAGGTTAGCTAGAGTGAACAAGTAAGAAATTTGGAGGCATCAGATTGGAATCAGCTCGACTACTGCAAGTCAAGTGGCAGGATATCAGCTGGAGAGCGCTTTGTTCAGAAGTGGATATAAGACAGGCTGATAATGATGATAGTGATGACGTATTAGATATTCGATTCGATATTGGTAGGACAGCTTTCTTTCGCTACTCATATTTGATCCATATTCTAAAATTTCAGTATTCCCAAGCCACTACATATTCCTAAGTGTGTTAGGTATTGTACGTTTTCATTTGCGTGGTATTTATATTAAATTTTGATTTGTTGTATGGGTATTTATTCTTTGTAAGTGCAGCTTGTAATGTCAGTATAGACTTATAACAAAGGAAGAAAAACGTCAGACATTTTAATAAATTCATACATAAATTACGGTGGTTAGGTTTCCTAGGACTAAGTAATATCACCATAACAGGGTCCTTACCATAGAAGAATATAAAGCACAAAGGTTCGTTTCATAATTAGGCACCAAAACCTGTGCACAGTGAATGTGAGTAGGACGGCAGGATCATCACCGCTTTTCTGGTTTTTTTTTTTTTTTCGAGTTTTGCCCACATCAGCTCAGTGAAACTTCCTGATACTTGGCATGTTGTGCTTCTAACCCCCTGAGATGACAACTTCCTTCATCTTTGCATATTAGGAACTCTGGAAGTGCTAGTAGGACGCCGGTAAAATTGATGACGCCACATCAAGTTGTTGCGAGAACTTGCAGGTACGTCGTCACCAGCATTTTTTATGCGGGTTTTCTCGCTTACAAAGGCTCTTATCGCGGCGACAGTTGTGCTCTGAGTATTTTGAGACGACAGTTTACGTATATGATAAAGATCGCTTTTCACTTAAGTGTCTGTTTGAAATACTACATTCTTGTCCAACATTGGCCTCTCTGACATCCTTTAAGCTGTGTGTTTACAGCGGTCATGACAGATAATCCCTCAACACAACGTCGTCTGTGCGTTGGAAATGTGATTGAATTGCATCGCACACTAAACATCCTTTTCGCTACCGTTAACAATAAGCTAATGACAAAATAGCGAAGCACTACATTACGTGCGCCCCACTAACTAAGACTAACCACCGAGGTAAGAAACCGCTGTTTTTGTCATTATGGGCTTCGTACAGGCCACTAATAACTCCCTCGGTCTCAGTACGCTGCTACTCTAATTTTGCAAGTTAGCGCACACACGTTACGTCGTACATAGTCTTTGTTTGTCATCTCAATCCACTGTTTCGTCCCTTTCAATGTCCACCAAATGACTTTGCCTCTCCTAGGAAATAGTACCTTTTTAGGGGCGAAGCTCCTTAAGGCGGCACCCGTTCGTCCCTCGTAGTCGTAGTCGTAGTAGTCGTAGTGCGTAACCAGTCTTACGCTTTGACCTCCAAGGTGGTGCCGGTGGGAGATTTTTCCTGTGCGTTCTTGAACAATAAAAAATTCGCAGCGTGCGCGTTAACTAAAAGCCGAATTCTTCTGTCTCTCATTCCCCATTAGCAGCCATTGGCATGTTCCAGTAGGAAACGTCAGTAGAAGTAGAAGTGTAAGTGTTAGCTAAAAGCCGACTTCTTCTGTCTCTCATTCCCATTAGCAGCCATTGTTTACCTCCAAGGTAGTGCCTGGTGAGATTTCTCCTGTGCGTGATTAAACAATAAAAATTTTGTTCAAAACGCCGTTGATTGATGAAATAAACCAACGAAAGACGCCAGATGTTTTGTAAAAGCAAAACGAAAGAACGCCAGATGTTTGTAAAGCAAAACGAAAAGACGCCAGCTGCTTAACGAAAGACGCGAGCTGTTTTCTAAAGCAATGGTTTTCTAAACAATGAAAATTCACAGCGTACATGTAAAATTAAAGTGAGCTGCAAGTCGTCATAACTCATCGAACCTTTAGTATAAACGCGCCCGATCTCACATCGGTGATGATGTACTGGGCAGAATTCACGGAAGATTCACGGTTTACCGATGAACCTCCGCAGCTTCGCCCACTCATCATCATTCACTCCATGGATATGCTGTGATTTTTTATTCCATATAATTGCCAGCCGCCATTTACCTTTACACTTGAGATACGAGCGCGTAAGTACATAGGGAGACAAAAAGACAGGGACGAGTGCATCCATGTCTTCCTATGCATGTGCCTAAGTTGCTCGCTCGTATTTCAGGTATCATGCATCACCAACTCAGCCAATCAGCCGTTGTGACAACTTAACTGCGTTGATTCTTCGTATGACCGACACAGCTGATACTATGTCCCACAAATATAATATTCGCATAATAAATGTTTTTGTCCTTAAAGCGACATGATAATTGAACACAAGGCCACGGCGGAAAACGGTGTAAACCGGGACTTCGTCGACGCATACCTTACGAGAATACAAGACAGCGATGATGTGTCCAAACCACATTTCACAGGTGAGACAATGCATATTGTTTTGCGTGAGCTGTGTGAGTAGTCCGGCATTATGCTGTCGTTCGCCGGCTTCAGTTTTGCTGGTCTTCCTAACCAAACGGAGCTCTTAACATAAAAAAAAACTCGAGCAAGCTCTGACTACGGGAAATTCGTGAAAGCGGCGAAGCTGATGGCCCCTTTCGTCAGGCTGTTGCCATTTCTCTGTTTTGCAAATCTTTTCTTAGTATTTTCTTATCACTGTTCCTAATTTGCTACTCTGTGTTAAGCTATGCGGTAGTAGTAGAAAGAGAGCGAGTTAATAAAATGAGGGAAAGGCAGGGAGGTCAACCAGTATTCTAGCTGCCGGTTTGCTACCCTTCACTAATAAGATGGGAATGAGGAAAAAAAGATGGAAAGGAAAGCGGGGTGAAAAGCAGCAGCTCGAAAAAAACAACAAATAAACAAAAGGAAGGTGTAGAGCGGGAGTACTATAGCCTATTCGATAGGGCACTGCCAAGCGAGAAGTTCAGTAAGGCCTCAACTGATTTCCGGTGCGAAGACAGGTCGGGTCGGTGTTCCAGCAGTGAATGTTCCCATAGGGGTCTAACGTCGAGGGTGGGCCAACACAGCAGCTAGCGGCAGTCAGTGCGCGCTATTGTTACTGTTGTGATGTTGCATCTGCTATCGCCCTTTTCGTCAGGCGTTACAATTTGCTCCTATGTTGTGGCAGTTTACACTAAGGATTTCTTTGTTGTTCAGGTTAAGACATGTGAATCGCGCGTGAAGATGTGCTCAGTTGCAAGGCCGACTAAAAGGCTATGGTAGTGTTCCAGTTCACCCGAACACTCGCCCAAAGCTTGTATTACTTTTTTGGTGTCCCCCTAAAAGGTGACATCAGGAAAGGTCAACGGAAGTCGGATAATTAATGAAACGTTTGTAGAAAAGGTAGTTATAGTTGTAGTCAATGAATGTATAGGATAAATAGGCCTTGTAGTGCGCATAGTACTGCATTCGGGAGGTTTTGGTAAAGATTCACCATGGCGCATCCCCCCTTTTCTTATTGGCCGAATCCGATGAGCAAAAGCTTCGAAATGAATGTCAAAGCAAAAAAGAAGCGATGACCTGCTTCTCCCAACGACCAGCCTTCGGTCTCCGAGGATGAAGGCAGGAAGTAGACAGTTCTTGGAATGCAGCATGAGGGATCCTCGGCCACCATTATCGTCAAAAACTTTGAAGCCTAAAACCATGTAGCTTAAACAATGACGGGGCAGACTTCGCGCCCCCCTTCAGTGATTACGGGCGGGGGGGGGCACTCTCGTGTCAGGCAGACAGTGTTCTGCCTTTAGCCTTGCCATCCAAGACTCATTCTGTGTCTGAAATAAACCAATCAATCCCTCGTGCAGGGCGCCTATGTAAATATGTTAATGAAGATTAGGTTGAGGGAGGAAAATGTTTAATTATCCTCTTGAATATTGAAATCAAAACCCATTTAAAGGGCCACTTCGCGCTCTCGAAGCACAGGGAAGTGTCTACATATTAGTCTTGTACAGGTCACAGGAAATAAGTAACGGATTACAATTGCAATTACTTCCATTAAAATGTAATTGGTTACAGAGGTCAGAGATAGCCCCAGAAAAGTAACTCAGCAGTTAGAGCAAATGTAATTGATTACTTTTGCGTTACCGTCCTTCAAATATTATTGACGCAATGCAAGAACGCCAGTTCGCTCAAGCTACAGCGAACTGCTGTGGCTTGCATGGTAGAGTCGTCTGGAGGCTTGCGGGAAGGCTAGGAGGCTTAATGTGGCTTCTGTGATGTAGTGTTACACGTTGGTTTCAAACAGGAGTTGTTTTTCAAACTTGTGTTCGCTGATTCTTGCACGTTTCCTTGTTAAGAGGTCAGCTGCTACACTAAACTATCTCTGTGCATGCACTTTTTGGAAGGGCGGTATTATGACGTAGGAACAACTTGCGCACCAGCTCGTAGTTGCACAGTGCTTTGATGGTAGTGTCCATGTACTGTATCAAGAGTCGTGCTTTGCTGCTGTTGGCGCTCGGGTAAGGCGTTACAGTAAGACCGAGGAAAAGGCGAAAAACTAGGCTCTAACAGTGGGTCCCTTTATAGTAGTCGCCAGCTTTTTGGGATGATAACTGCACTAGAAAACTGGTTACAAGTGGATCTTGGAAAGATAAAGTAATTGATTACCGGTAACCAGTTGCAAGAAAATGTAGTTGAATTACCCAGAAGGTAACAGTTTCTGAAAAGTAATCGATTATATTACAAAATTACAAGAAAATGTGATTGATTACAATTAATCGGCTGCTTGCAACGCGTTATGTACAATTCTGGTACATATCCACCGTGTGCAACGGCAATGTTCACCCCATACTAGTGCTTATAATGCGGTGTACTTCTGAAATTCTTGCATTCTTGTAATTCTTGTATTTCTGTTATATGATGCGGTGTAATAATAGTGTAATTCTTGTGTATTTTTTGTGTATTTATTCTCTTTTTTGTAATTCGTGTATTCCTGCTATATGATGCGGCGTATTTCTACTTTATTTCTTGTGCATTTCTTGTTTTTCCCGTTTTTTCACTGCCTGAAAAGTGGGCCATGGTCCGTGTCAAGCCTTGCTGGCTTTTAGCACATGGTCCACGAAATTACTTGTATGTTGACATAAAAATTAGATTTGATTTGAGAAAAGAGACGTTTGTGGCATAGAAAACGTCACGCTCAACAAAGAAATTAGAATTTTAGATTATGCTTGTGCGCTAACAAAACATTGGAGTGGTCCTTGTAAATTTCGTGGATATAGCGATCATTCTAGAAAAGTGCGTCAGTACTCATAGGCGACAAGCGTTTTTCTTGGTACAAAATAATGAATTCCAGTAGCGACGTTGAGGATGATGATGTTGTAGGCTGCCGGCGGAACTAGCCTTGCGAAATTTGCAGGCGATTGCCACACCCGGTTTACTCTCTTCAGATGATATTGAACTATTGTTTTTCTTAAAACGAAGCCTGGGCAGGCTACCAAGAAGTCGCGCGCAGCGCGACGCAACCAAGCACACGCCGGTGGCCTATGAGCTATTCTTCATAGAGTGCTGTACCGGACCCTCATATCACCACACCACGCCCCAACATAAGTGTCACTCATCACCAGTCTCATGCCGGGTCTGCACATTTAAAAGCTTCAAGGGTAGCCGCGACACCTCTATTCTGAATTGCCAGTGACCACGTGAAAACAGAATATCATTAGACTGTCGTGTGGCGAGCCTGAACGTTGGAGTCCTTCAAAGGAGCATTGACGATCTTTCTCAAGTATAGCAGGCTTCAGCAAGTAATGTTCTATTGCAAGCCGGGCAAAATGGCGTCGAACAGAGTCTGATCTTGCGGTGCCATATTGATGTACTCGCTGACCGCGTCGCAACGCGATGTAACAGAGATGCCTCTTGCCTGGTTAGCCATCTTGACACATGGCTGGTGAGGTGTCAACCATAAAGAATGGAAACGCCTGTTGATAGCTTCTCTTAAAAGGCGTTGATGGTCTCTCGTTCATGGACACTGTGCAGGTCTTTGAAAATATGAAGCGAACTTTGGGTGCACTATCCAAAACCAACCCTTGCTTTAACAGCTGCATAGCCGGCTTACTGTACGAAAGTAAGGCGACTAGTTGCTCCCTACAAAACGCAGCCCAGGACACCTTGTGGCACGGGATCACAAACGCTGCAGTGCTTGCTCCGCGCTCTAAGTCAACCGATTCGTTGGTAGCAAACTTTCAGATGGTCTGCGTACTTTTCTTCAATGTAATTCAAGCACTAAAGAACGTGTTTCTGCTGTGGGTGTGGAGCGCTTACTGTGAATCCGAGGAATCGTCAGCTGGCAGTCTGCATTCTCATGTTTCCAAGGTGGGTCTTGTCGAAGTTGTCTGTGTTTGGGGAATTCCAGGCCAAGATGGCGAAGAGTGTTAACAGGCACGAAAGCTTGCGATTCCGCACGTCGCCAAAGGTGACTGAGGAGTGCTCGTCCTGGGCACAATTCACTAAGTCGTCAAAGCTGTGTCAACCCTCGTTGAGAGGCGACAAGACGAGATTCAGGAAGCCGAGATTCATGAAGCACCTTTACGCTCCGCGCAGACTTTGGCACTCGCACAGCGACTCTTAAGCCTTGAGGATGAATTGTTTCCAGCCGTTCGTACAGAGACTCATATGGAGAGATGAGAGGGATTTGGAAGAGCATAGCGGTTGATAATTATTGGCGTGTGTAATTGTGTCATTGATGATGGATGGCTTCCCCAGCTTGTTCCTGCCATCCATCGAATGATTTTTACACGCGTTGAAAGAGCTGAGATCGTCTTGTCTACTGCACGTCGCGAATTCATCCGGAAGTGTAGTGTTACCCCAAGGAATCTCATGTATTTAGCTTGCTGAATTGGTGCATCTGGAAGTGATATCTTCATCCTTGTTTCTCGCCTCCCCATACCGGGGAACAGCATAAGCCGAGACTTGTCTGCTGGTATTGTTAGTCCAATAGATGATTTAGATGGTATAATAATAACTTTTCTAGCATTGTAAACAAGTGGATCCTGAATCCTAACAGTTTAGAATTTGTTGATTTGTTGTTGACAATGTTGTTAACGCCAAATAAATGTGCTGCCTCTTCTGGTCCTGCAGCCTTAGCAGTCACACTGACATCTGCCTCTGATGCTGACATGTCACAGTGTTCGTTCAGCAAGGATGAACAGCTAAGATAATGAAGGATCCACAAGGAACATTATAGCTGCGTAGCCTATCATGACAATAACTAGTAACAAGAGTGCTTATTTGGGCCAGTCTGTACATGTCCATAAGACACGACAAACAGCACGAACCACGGGATGACAGGACAGAGATGGACAAAAGTGCTGTTCTATTTGGACTACCTTTGCGGTGCAAGTATGGCCGTGCTAAGTCCATATCTACGCTTTCGTCCTGTGGTTGGCGCTGTTGCTTGTTTTCTGTGAACTAGTAACAAGGTGGTAACTTGTGCTAGTCGCTAAGTGGCTGCGCGCGCCCCGCCACGGTGGTCTAGTGGTTATGGCGCTCGACTGCTGACCCGAAGGTCGCGGGATCGAATCCCGGCCGCGGCGGCTGCATTTTCGATGGAGGCGAAAATGTTTGAGGCCCGTGTACTTAGATTTAGGTGCACGTTAAAGAACCCCAGGTGGTCGAAATCTCCGGAGCCCTCCACTACGGCGTCTCTCATAATCATATCGTGGTTTTGGGACGTTAAACCCCAGATATTATTATTATTATTAAGTGGCTGCGCGCGAAAACATAGGACGTCTTTGCGTCTTGGTTCTCTTGCAATAACTAGTCCTGTGCCGAGTGTCGGCTTACCTAACCAAGCAGCGATGAATGTGTATGTGCAGAGCATATTAATTGCCAGTTCTTGAGCACTCAGTCTGCATGTGGCCGGATAATCGCGTTCTAAACCCTAAAATAATGCTGCTGTGGTAAGAGCGACAACAATGCTACCATCCATTAAAGCTAAAAAATTGTAGGAGGTGCTGGTCGCGACCTGAAAATTTTTTATGCCTGTTGTATGTACTGACTGCGCGTCTTCAACATTGAGTAATGACCGTCTACGATTCGGTAAATAGTATCATATCTTGTGGCAAACAGTAGCTTTGCTCGCTAGTGCTGCGTGAGTTATGCTGATAATCTGTGCCCGGCCTTTACCGAAAGCTATACTTCAGCTTTCAGAAGCTGAACTTACTTTTCGAGGATGGCTTATCTTACTATTCACAAGGCACATCATGTGAGCTACTGCATTCGCACTGCATGCGGCGATCTAGGTCAACACAAGCTAGACTGTGCTGCCACTGTGGTGATGATTGACCATAGTCATAAAAAGATACAATGTTGAATTGTAGTTTAAAATCTGTGCGGAGGCTTCGATACTCATTCAGTTACTGATCAGGAATGAGGGATTGTGTGATCCTTCAAAGTGCAGCTGCAGCACGACACCCTGAAGTATTTCTTTATTTCACAGCATCTTGTGCCACGCTTGTGACGTAGCGTGAACATTACAAGGAGTCGAATACAAATTACTGGTCGACGCAACCGATACAGACAAACCACGTGGTTGCTATGGACACATCCATAATGTGATTAGTCTTTGAGAATGAATGCCGCCAGTGGGTACCGAATAAGAATGAAGCTACTGTTTGCCACAAGATATGATACTATTTACGGAATCGTAGACGGTCATTACTCGATGTTGAAGACGCGCAGTCAGTACATACAACAGGCATAAAAATTTTCAGGTCGTGACCTTTGAACCTCCAAACAACCTCTGTAAATCCCTTGCTGGGCGAGTGAACACAGGCCATCACGTTTTCTTTCGTGTATTTTGCCTATTATGAAAGCTGTACTTGTGGTTTTCAAACTTTAACTCTTTTCCAATTACTTTTGTAGATAGCAATTCTGAGAGCTGATTCTCACATCTTAGCAAAACAAAAGCCCTTTTCCCTGCGCGAAAGCTTGCTAGATTTTTATAATTTATGTACTCATTTACAACCTAATTGCACAGACCCTTTTGATAATAATTTTCTCACATCACTTGAAGCAAAGAAATCTGAGAATATTTATATGTAATGGGACTGGTGTTTCTTGGTACATATTTAACAAACTAGTAGTGATTCCTTAGGTACACGGGCTATCTCACAGAATAAACAAGGTAGCTGGCAATTACGAAGTTAAGGTGGTGTTTTTAGCCGAGAACAACATCGCTGGTGTGTGTGCTTTGGTTGACAAGAAATGTGAGACCCTGGAAAGTGTACGGGAAGACTACTGTGGCGTTAAACAGAAGCACCAATTTGTTAATTGTGCACACAATGTAGTGTACAATATTCCTTTGACGTGTGGTCATGTCTACGTAAGGCACATTGGTAGATGTATAAACACTAGGCTAAGGGAACATATGTCGAGTCTGAAAGGTCACGCTAACACCCATTTAGCGTTGCATTGCAATGAGTGCGCATGAGCGCCTTGTTTTAGTAGCACCACCATTGAATACAGCATCGCAATCAAGCTTCTAGGAAGTTATTGGAGGCCTTTTACATTGACAAGCAAAAAGAAAATGTTTTAGCCACCTTTCTGTTGCTTTGCTTGCGAAAAACATTTTGCTGTTGTTGTGTGTAAATTAAGGCATGAGATCACAAGCTGTGCTATGTGCGCTTTTGACGAGTTTTTTTGGCCAGATTGCGCAGATCGGAAGGTTGTCAAGTGAAGGTTTTCGAAAAAATAAACCAGTTGTTAGATTGTGATCGTCTTTGTGTATCTGTTCCTTGTCTCCATGTGCTTGCGCGAATCCGTGAAGGTTGTCTGCTTGCTTTGGCAAGTATCTGCATATTAAAATAATTTGATATAGTTCAAATGTTGGTGGCATATGTTGCATGTTGTTCTTTGTCCGGAGTTTTATGGGGAAGTAAAGCTTGAACTGTGGTATTATCCGTCATGGCAGGGGCGTAGGCAGAAATATTTTTCGGGGGGTACCTCCTTGATTTGATGTTTGGGCCGGGCAGGCAAATGTGATCAATTGTCATTTCGGGCTCTATGTGCCATAGCAAAAAAAAATTCGGGGGGGGGGGGGGCACAGGCCCGGCGTGCCCCCCCCCCCCCCCTGGCTACGCCACTGCGTCATGGTACTGACATTCCAGCCATTGCTGTTTCGTGACATGCGAGTCTTCGCGAGGTTCAATAAAAACATTAAACCTGAGCATTCCAGATTTGTAAGGAGTCATGGTGGAGATTTGCTGCAATGGTAGCCCTACTTTTAAAAATGAGCCCCTCAGTTCGTATGTTAGGCTGTATGGCGAGCCACTAGCAGGTTATTTACTGAAGAGCACGTAGCAAATGTAAATTTACTGCTAGTGTTACCTTAGTGGAACTTCATCAGATACCGTAGTTCATTGATAAGCATTTCTCAATGAACCAAAATGAATCTGTGTTCCGTAATTCTTCTATGCCTAAAAAGGCAGAGCACAAATCTGCAACAACCATAGTGAACTTAAATCACATAATTAGGGAAATCCTGTAACGAACTGTTCTTGCAGTCTATTCCGGGCATTACAGTGCTGCCCAAAGCCTTCCGGAAGAGAACGCGAGACAGGCCGATTGGAACACTACGATTTTGTCTGTGCCAGAGGACATCCATGTTGGGGCGAGGGCAGAAAAAATAAACAGAGAAGTCGTTTTCATTTCCAAAGTACTGTGTAAGCCTTGTGTTTGTGCCTGCGGCCATGTAAAGATGCATGTTTTCATTCACAATGCATTTAAAAACATAAAAAGGCGGATTACACAGGACCCGTCCTACAAAAAGACACCAGCCCGGTTCTTGCGAAAACAAACCAGCCCGGTTCACACCGCAAAACCGGTCGTATACACAAAACCCGCCACACCCGCCACACCTTCCAGAAACCCTGTCTGAATTCCCGCTCTGGTGCAAAAGAGAAAAATACGTCAGACACGGCCTGGTGTGTTTTTTTCGACTGGGCTAGCTCACCCAGACTCCAGTGGAGCAATCGTTGTCATTACGCACTATCTTTGGTATACAGCGCCAATGGTGGCTAGCAGCTGAATGCGGCTGGGCTGTCAATGGGGTTTACATCGCTGTTTTAGGTAGAGTAACTACGGTAATGCCGCTCTGCCGTGGTTGTCACGCACCACTGTCACTCTAGAAAACGTGTGTCGACCATTCTAATCATGTTGTCGTACGTATGTAGCAACGCTCGTAGGACTCTCCATGGAAACTACCTACGTGCAGACCACGACAGCACAGTATTACCGTAGTTACCGCAAGGTAAACCACCCCAGCTAAAACACCACAATAATGACTGCAAGCGGTCGGCCTGGATGCTACACAACGTCGGCGGGGCCGACAACACGCCAGCGTCGGCTAGCTTATATAGGAGTAGGACCAATGAGAGCTTGCCAACATCGGCGAATAACGGCCGGTACACATCGGGCCTACGCCGGCTAGCCCATATTTGCCCAACGTCGGCAAGCCTACACCGCCCAAGGCCGGCTAGCCGACATCGGGCCGATGCAGGTGAAAGTAGCGCGAGCGTGATTTGCTGACGCCGTGCGAATGTGGCTGCTTACGTTTGCTCACGTTGGGGCAATATTGGTACAATGTCACTGTGCTGTGCCGGATCTATTTTTTAGAGTAACGTCTGGTCTTGTAACTTGTTTTTAAAGACCCTTCACAGGTGTCATGTCGGGCGAGGAATCATATTACAGATATCATATTCTGTGGCGAAAGAGCAGAACCACACCACGCGTGAAACCTGGTGAATTCTGCTACGATGGTATAATTTAAAGCTTTCCACTCATCACAATGGACGCACCCACAAATCATTATCATTATCATCATCCGCCACAGCATCAACAAAGCATGCCGCTGCGCAAGTGTGCGCATTGTCTTATGAAGCGGTCTGCAATAAGCGCACGGAAAAAGATGAAGTGCAATAGGGGTAGAGGTGAAGGAAGAAGCGGAAGGGAATAAAATGGCGGACGACACCCGTCTGATTGAATCGATGTGATTTATGTATTAGTTCGTACAAGGAACGCTAGATTTTGGCGCAGCCGACAGCTTGAGAAGACCGCAAATGGGGGTTACCTTTTTCATCGACGAGGCGTCACCGGAGGTACAGAAGGTACCTTCTGGTATGGGAAGGTACAGAAGATCTGCAGTTTATTAATGGAAAGTACTATGTACCACCCACCCTGGTTCAAAAGATTCTTCATCTCTACCATGACACCCCTGGATCATGTGGACACGATGGCTTCTGGCGCACATACAAGAAATTGCTTATGAGGTTCACATGGCCAGGTATGAAAAAGGACGTCACTAATTATATCCGGACATGCCATCTTTGCCAAGTAAAGAATGTGAAGTACAAGCAGTCGACAGATGTTATGACAAACTCCGAATATTCAAACGTACCGTTTGAAGTGGTTCATTTAGACTTTGCAGAGCTTAAGAAGGGGGAAGGAGTCATGCGAACGCAAGCTTTCCATTGACGAATGCACAAGAACAATCGTGGCTAAAGCAGGGAAAGAAGATGCGAACAGCCTGATCAATCTACTCACAGATGCGTGTTTTAAGCACACCAAGACACTAGTCTGCGATAACGGTCCTGCTTTCCGTAGTGCCAAGCTAGCAAGATGGGCTAATCACCGAGGAATACTTATTACGTATTTTTCTCCGTATGACCCTGCAGCGAACGGATTAGCAGAACGGGTGATACGGGACATCAAACAGCTTTTGAAGATGTATCCAGACTTTCGCGGAGGCTGGAAGTGCTGCCTTGAAGCCGCTGTGAAGCACCACAACCGTTCATCAACCACGGGTTTGGGCTGCAGTCCTGATTTTGCTACGACCTGAACAGCACCCATACTGCCCGCAGATCGTGACCTAGGCCTCCTAGAAAACCTCCAACTTACTGAAGCAAGAAAAGTGCCGAAGGTCAAGAAGTATATAAGCGCCGGATGAAGAGGAACTTTGATAAAAGGCACAACAGTGACATACCACACGTCCAGTCTGGAGACTATGTTCTTGTAAGAAAAGGAGTTCACCTTCCAATGCTAAATATTACGCGCCGTTCCAAGTTGTCAAGACAGTATCTCAACGCGGGATATTGAAGAACGTGTGGTACACCGCAGCCTGGGGTCAAAGAGAGTGCTTCCATAGGCAACGCATTTAAGTATTACACCAGGAGGTGTAATCAAAGAAGTCAGGAAGAGTGAAGCGGTCTGCAATAAGCGCACGGAAGAAGATGAAGTGTAATAGGGGTAGAGGTGAAGGAAGAAGAGGAAGGGAATAAAATGGCGGACGACACCCAGTCTGATTGAATCCATGTGTTTTATGTATTAGTTCCTAGCAGGAACGCTACATCTTACAGATGCGTAACGGGTGCTTGGCTACTTCGCAAAATGAAGAATTATGGCGCAGTCGGTACTTCCGTAAAGGATAATCATTTATGCCATAACGCGTAATTCGCCGCCCAATGTGCATTGTAAGCAGCGCGTTGTAAGCCGTTGTAAGAGCGCGTTGTAAGCCGCACCTCAAACTTACGATGTGATTGTGCTGCTGTTGCGCGCAGGCCAGGCGCCTTTTAGGAGCTTTCTCTTTTTGCTGGGGAGTTGTCGATTGTCCTTCCTGCCGTGTATGCTAGTTCTCATTGCTCCCGCTAGAGGCGCAGCGTGCCCTCCGTTGATTCAAGGGCGCGTGCTCCGCTGAGCGCAGAGCACGCGCCCTGGAATTGTGCACTTAAAAAAAGAAAGAAATATAAAAAAACATCAACAACAAAAAAAAGCATTTGAAACAAAACAGAAGAAAAAGAAAAAAAGCTAAAGCACGCACGCTCGTCGCGGGCTCTAGTTTGATAGCACACCACTAGAGGGCCGCGCCTTAGACAGCGCTCGCTTTTGGCGCGTTTCCTTTCTCTTTCGCCGGACATCACTCAGTGCGCTTCGCTATCGCTACTCATCATCAACACCGAAGAAGCCGAGGCAGCAGCGCGGAGGACTCGCAATGCAGCATCGCGGGCTCGCCGCCAAGAACCTGCGGTGAGAACTCGCGAGGCTGAAGAGACGCTAGCGCCGAAAGCAAGCTCAAGGCACTACCAGCACCGAGGTGGCGGGAGCAGCCAGGACTCGGGATGACGAAGCTAAACGGGCTCGTCGACAAGCGGACCCCGCGGTGGCACGGCCCCGCGAGGCCGCAGCGAAGTGGGCGCAAACACAAGCGGACCCCGAGCTGAGAGCCCGCGAAGCAGAAGAAGCGATTAATCTAAACTGAAGACGTTCCCCCGAGCTTATGTGATCCGTAAATAAGCTCTTGAACAAAATGTATATACTGCATCAATATGTAAGTGTGTGTATACAGTGCATCGATATGTAAATTATGAACATTGTGTATATAACGTGTATATACAATCACACCACAACAACTCTCATATCACTTCTTGATCAGTTCTTGAGCAGATGTACAGAGGATTCATGGTTTACCAGTTTTAACCTCTGCAGCAAGCTCATTCACCATCATTCACTTCGTGGATATGCTGTGATTTTTTATGGATGCTCGACGTTGCATAACTTTGCAGTATTTGTATACTCACGGACTTAAGTTAAATTAAACAATACAACCATGTTTGATCCAAATCAATAGTCCGTATTTATTTGATAATATAAGACAGCGAAAAAACGAACAATATGCAAGGCAAAAACTAGACGTAAAATTAGGCGATTTGACGCTACCCACCCGTTCTGAGCCTTCTCCGCGTCCTTTTTCTTTCGCTGCTCAGGCTGGAACACTGTGTCAAGTCGTCTCTGTTGCTCCATCATCCCACAGATATCTCTCGCGACCGACCCCCGCTACCTTCAGCCTTTACAGACCCTGGCCCCGGTCTAGGAATTGCAGCTTGAGGTGTCGTACGTGACCAGACGTTATGGAAGGACTGTTGATGTCGAAAGGTATCTTGCCGGCGGGCAGAACGCGGAATTGTTGGAGGAGTGACGTGACGCCCAGGAAGATTTCTACAGTGGCCAGGGTCTCACCTGGGCAGCTGCGCTGTCCTGTAAAAACGTGATATGCAAACAAAAAGAGCAACATTGTCAGCTGAATAGTGAACACGCAGATAGAAAGAGAGAGAGAGCGCTCGCTCTTGCCAATTGTTATACCAGTGGCTGTTCTCTCTGCTTCATAACCCACCCTATAAGCTGTCCAGGCGGTGCTCACTAGGATTTCAGTGGAGCCAAAAGAAAACAATTACACACGCAAGCGAAAAAAATCGGCAGATCCCACCTATTATGGGAACTGATGTTATGCGAAGCATGCGGCGGGAAGGCGACTGTGGAGTATTTTTTTACATTCAGCGAAACGTTACGATATGCCGCTAAAGATACTTGCAAATGACATTCGCGCACAGATATGGTGAAGAGTTGCACATGTAACAGACACCATTGTAACTGATGTGTGCAACGCAGACCTCGCCGATTCCGATGCTTGTCTGTGTGTGTTCTGTGTCTGGCTGCGGGTGAAGTGGGATGCGGCCTACGTTGAAGTTGCCCATCGCCGTGTTTCTATATGTTACCACTCCTTGGCACCTGCAATAAAGCCACGTGCCATGGATGACAAAGTGGGCTCATCGCACCAAGTTTCATCATCATCATCAGCCTGTCTACGCCCACTGCAGGGCAAAGGCCTCTCCCATGTTCCGCCAATCAACCCGGTCCTGTGCTTTCTGCTGCCACGTTATACCTGCAAACTTCTTAATCTCATCTACCCACCTAATTTTTTGTCTCCCCCTCACGCGTTTGCCATCCCTTGGAATCCAGTCAGTTACCCTTAATGACCACCGGTTATCCTGCCGACGTGCTACGTGGCCGGCCCATATCCATTTCTTCTTCTTAATTTCAACTATGATATCCTTAACCCCCGTTTGTTCCCTGACCCACTCTGCTCTCTTCCTGTCTCTTAAGGTTACACCTATCATTTTCCTTTCCATCGCTCGCTGCGTCGTCCTCAATTTAAGCTGAACCCTCTTTGTAAGTCTCCAGGTTTCTGCTCCGTAGGTAAGTACCGGTAAGATGCAGCTGTTATATACCTTCCTCTTGAGAGATAGTGGTAGACTACCATTCATGATTTGATAGTGCTTGCCGAATGAGCCCCATCCCATCCTAATTCTTCTAGTTATTTCACTCTCATGGTTCGGCTCCGCGGTTACTACCTGTCCTAAGTAGACGTACTCCTTTACAACTTCCAGCGTCTCGCCACCTATCGCAAATCGCTGTTCTCTGCCAAGATTGTTCCACATTACTTTAGTTTTATGCATATTAATTTTCAGACCTACTCTTCTACTTTCCGTATCCAGTTCAGTAATCATGAGCTGTAATTCGTCTCCCGCGTTACTCATCAATGCAATGTCATCAGCGAATCGCAGGTTACTGAGGTACTCTCCGTTAACTCTTATCCCTAATTCTTCCCAATCTAGGGCCCTGAAACCTCCTGTAAACACGCGGTGAATAGCATTGGAGAGATCGTGTCTCCCTGTCGTACGCCCTTCTTTATTGGGATTCTGTCGCTTTCTTTATGAAGGACTATAGTGGCTGTGGATGCGCTGTAGATGTCTTCCATTATGTTTATATAGGCTTCGTCGATGCCCTGATTCCGCAGTGCTTGCATGACTGCTGATGTCTCCACCGAATCAAATGCCTTCTCGTAATCTATGAAAGCTATGTATAGGGGTTGGTTGTATTCCGCGCATTTCTCTATCACCTGATTGATAGTATGAATATGGTCTATTGTTGAGAAGCCTGTACGAAATCCTGCCTGGTCCCTTGGTTGATTAAACTCTAATGTCGTATTAATTCTGTTAGCAATTACTTTTGTGAATAGCTTGTAGACAACGGACAGTAAGCTGATGGGCCTGTAATTTTTCAGGTCCTTGACGTCCCCTTTCTTATGGATCAAGATGATGTTGGCATTCTTCCAAGATTCTGGTATCCTCCCTGTCGAGAGGACACTTCGTATACAGGGTGGCCAGTTTCTCTAACATAATCTCTCCACCGTCTTTCAACAGGTCTGATGTTACCTGATCCTCACCAGCGGCTTTGCCTCTTTGCATTCCCTTTAGGGCTTTCTTTACTTCTCCTGTTAATACTGGTGGGATGTCAGATTCCTCTGGGATATTACTGCTTCTTACATTATCATCCTGACTGTCTCGGCTGCTGTACAGATCTCTGTAGAACTCTTCCGCTACCTCAACTATTCTATCCATATTGGTTGTGACCTTGCCATCCTGTCCCTTAATGCATACATCTGATTTTTGCCTATGCACAGTTTTGTCTTCGTAGCTTTGAGGCTTCTTCCGTTCTTTAGAGCATGCTCAATTCTCTCCATATTATACTTTCTTATGTCGGCTACTTTACGCCTATTGATCAACTTCGAAAGCTCCGCCAGCTCTATTTTGTCTGTTGCATTTGAGGCTTTCATAGCTTGACGTTTCTTAATGAGGTTTTTCGTCTCTTGGGATAGCTTACCAGTGTCCTGTCTAACGACTGTACCCCCGACTTCCACTGCACACTCCTTAATGATACTAGTCAGATTATCATTCATTGCGTCAACGCTAAGGTCGGTTTCCTCGGTTAAAGCCGCAAGTTTGGTTAAAGCACCTTGGTTAAAGCACCAAGTTTCATTAGGTGCTAACACGCCAGTTTCTATGTGGAGAGCGTCTCTTTCGAGGTTGTGCACGTGGCCGTGCACGAACTACGTTGAGAGCGGCGAGCGTGAGGTGATTGTTGTGGTTGTGTTATCGAAAGAAGGCGGTAGCCCGGTCCAAGATAATGTCTAGAGGCCTGCTTGCCAGCCATGTCATGTCGTCGACAGACTGTCTGCGGATACAGCCGGCTGCATGTCGGAACATTGTCACCTTTTTCTTTGGCGAGGTATACGTTGTTGAGGATGGTAGCCCTGGAAAGTGCTACGTAGATGAACTTCACAGGTTGACGCTTAACGTATCCGTAGACTATCTGGCCGTATGTGGCTCTTTGTGATTTACATATAGTTGTGGCGTTTCTTGCGCAAGGGGAAACTGTCCTCTTACACGAAATATTTTTCTGGCATATATCGTCGTTGTGGTGCTTCCCATTACCACGGGCACCTATTTCAATTCTATTGAGGCTTGTGCGGTGGTGATGTGCTTCGTCCTGCCTGGGTCGACAATTCCTACCGTGGACATTGGAAATTCAAGCCTGTGTTCGTCACGCTCGATGTACCACAAGGTGCCGATGTTTCCAATAAGGAGACCGTACGGTCATGTCGATGTTGGCCGTGCTCATGGCCAGCTTGCCCGTGCTCAGGTAAATTGAGTCCGGCAGACCACCCATGTCACTTGCGTTCGTCTCGGCCACCTTTGTCTGGGCATTTCTATGTACCTGCTCGTTCGTACACCCAGTTATGTTATCCCATGCGGCATGACATAACAGGGTGTCCGTAGCGTCGAGGCAACGTGTGTTATTGCGGTCAACGTCCATATTGCTGTAGTACAGCCGTATGCACCAGGGCACAGAGCGGTGGCTGCTTCACGTGTCACAAAGGGGCTCTCAATTAATCCGACGTCATAGTCAATCAGCATAAGGCCATCGCCTACCCTCAGCAGAGATGAAGACAACACTGCGTAATTCTGACGGGCCACGTGTACGAGTGGATGGCAGTCGAGTGTCTTCTAAAGGAGTTCTGCCTTCAGCCCTCTTACTTGACGTGCGTTTAGATGTGTACGTTCGCAGTTACTGTGTTGATTGAGACTGTGAATCAGACTGTGAATTTAAAATACATGCAAAACTTTTTGTGACTTTTGCCTCAGAGGTTGTGCTTATATTTCCATAGGTCAAATGGGCGGATCTAACAATGACAGGCCATGGTGCAAGAAATACTAGCGAACGACGCGAAGGGAGCGCTTGTTGGGGAAAGACGGTTAATGTTCTCGTTTTCCGCGTGCCGAGAGATGGCGCGCCGGACAAAAGACCGTGGCGGGCTGCTGGCAAATTTTCAAAGTTTTTGGCAAAGTTTCCAAATCTGAAAAACCGAGTTATCGCGCGATATCGACAACCCAACAGTCGCGCAAACGGCTCGTTTCGTTGCTCGTAACGTCGCTCGTCGCTGTGCAGTGCATTTTCGCGCATATGGGGTTTGGCCTTCTCTGTCCACGTGCTGCGTTAGCCGTGCAGTGCACGCACTTTTTCTTGTTGGCTGACGTTGCTTTTTGAGCTCATTTTTGAAAATGTCATAGTGGTCAATTGTTTTAGTGCTGCGGAAGAATGGGCAAATGGCTTGCGCCATTTTGCAAAAGTGGCTACAAATCTTGGAAAGAGAAGTACGCGCTTTTCACGCCGCCAGCTAACGTGATGAGATAACGTGATAAGAGGGTGCTACTTCTTCCACTAAATACTTCCGGAACCGTTGCATTCGTCATATTCGCTATATGCTCTCTGGTTAATAGGAAGAGCTTCAACAGTAGGCGCAGGCTCCCGCCGCTGTGCACACGGTGACGTTACGTCTGCCTTGCACGGGTCGTAGAGTGCCTCGATACGCACGGTTATCAAGGCAGCCTACCGCGTCAAAGTTGGTAGCGCCATCTCTAGGGCTTCTGGCGAAACAGAACATTGTGGCACAACGGGTAGTCTTGGCGTTCGCTCACCTAAAGTATTTCTTGCGCCGTGTGGCAGGCTGAGGCGGTGCTGCTCGTGTTTGATGGCTATAACCTGTAATGTGAACCCAGCTGCGCACGTTTATGTTGCCGTTGATTCCTATTCTTTCTATATGAGCTTTTAAAATGTGGCATTTTAGCAGAACGTTAATTAGAAAGGGCGAGAATATGGTGTTCTCTGTTCCACAAGTGCAATGGTGATGAATATGCGTGCCTTTCACGCTTTGCCACCGTGCACCCTTATTTCATAAATGAGTTTCATTACAAGAGTGTGAGCGAATCGGGCCAACAGAGCTTCGAGAAAGCCAATTGTAGCTCCGCACTATAGGACCCGCCCTGAGTTCTTAGAAGTTCGGTAAATGAAGTCGTGAGTACAAAAGTCGGGAGTGTGTATCGACTCAAGTGTGGCCCCTGTACTAAGCAGTATTTTTCTAGAAAAAGCGGTATTTTTCTGCAACATGACCTAGAAGGCATTGCCACTCATGTGTTTAGGTATGTGGATGTTTAGCTTTTGTTTGTAGATGGGAGAAATTTCACGCGTTCAATTATTGTTGCCCTGAAATTATTCAAACAAAGAGGCTGGGGCCTAACCTTCACCGCAGAAGTTTCAATGAACTACGTTTTGCAATTACCTGATCTATCCATTCGATTCCAAGCGACACACGTTTGCTGGTTGTACCAACACCATTCTGTAAAGCAACTTCTGTGTTATAGGTCTGCTCATTCAAAAATTGTCAAGGATGGCTTGTCCATGGCGTGTCTTTCTTGAACAGTTAAGAAGTCCTGTGCGCATGCTATGCGCGAAAGCTTCATGCGTCAGATGTAGAGGATAGAAGCGGCCGGTTTCCCTCGCTTGGCTCTTGGGTCCATTTCGTAGCGTTTGTTGCACCGCTTCAGGCAGCAGAAATACAATGATGTGGCTGCAGCGGCGTTGCCTCCGGAGGGGCGTGGCAAGATTGCTGTCATGCCCTATTTGCACTCTGTTTCTCCCCGCCTAAAGAAAGTGGCCGGCCATTACGACGTCAATGCCGTCTTCCGTGCCGGCAGGAAGCTGGGGAGTGTGTGCAGCTCCATTGACAGAAGGGTGCAAAAAAGAGGGATGGCTTCTTCTGACGGTGAGTGTTCCACAAGACACTACACGGTACGTTGACTGCGCCTGCAGCGTTTTGTATACCCTACCCTTTTCATGTGTGGAGTTCCTGCATAGGACGGACGGGAAGTTCTCACAACGTCCGTTTGAGAGAGCATGCTAGCTCTTTGAAGGGTGCACCGTCTTCACACCTTGTCCTGCGTTGTAGACAGTGCGGCTGTGCGCCTGCGTTGAGTAAGACGGTTGTGGTGACTAGGCACGAGAGCCAGCGCAACCGGGAAATCGTGGAGGCGTTCTACATGATAAAAAAGAAAGACACGTGCGTGAGCTGCCCGTCTATTGCTCCGATTGACGAGGAAGTGGCTTTCCTGTAACGTGCGCAGTTCTTATATTCTACGCATGATATTATTGATGTGGTTGTTAGTTATCTTTGGCGGGGGGGAGGGGGCACGGGTTTGTTGTGAATCTTGCTTACTTATATATATATCCTTGGTGTTTTTTTCTGATAAACACACAGTTGTCAGACAACGCCTGTGTCGTCGTTTATTTTTCTCGTCCGTGTTCCGTTAGCGTTCTCTGTCAAGAAATAAAGTTTTTATTATCATCACCAGGGTGGCATAGTATTCTTTATAGGAAAGTAGCCAGCCTACAGTTTTCGAGAACGTATATGTGGATGAACAACATGACGGTGGGCCTTGTGAGTAAAGGGACTGCCTGAATTTAAAAACTCATTTCATATTACATATTACAAAATAAACAGTTTATAAAACCACAAGGGTAGGGTGATGAATTCAGTACGTGCTACGCATCTTATAGCTTATGTGGTCTTTGCGGAATGCCATCTATATGGCAGGATGGATGCTCACTACTTCGACGCGAGCATGGACGTGCGCACCAGGAATAACGTTTAAGCAGCTCACTGTTAGTTCAGCATTGCTTACCTACGGAAAATGGAAGGAGGCATTCAGGTTTGCGAGCCATGAGTGTTCCGTCCTTGTTCAAAAAACGAATGGGGTCGAACTTGTAAGGGTCCCTCCAAACCTTGGGGTCGAAGTGCGCGGCCCAGAAATTGGCCATGATCACTGTGCCTTTCGGAATGAAGAAGTCATCCACGACGGCGTCTTCAGAGGCTCTGCAGTAACATGGTAGATGCGAGATAAAAGTATGAAAAGGAACATCATGAGCGTAATCTGCACAATGCGCTTGTGTAGAGCCTGGCTTCCTTGCGAAGGCGTTGCTTATTCGCCTGGTATTATCCTACTCAGCCTTCTTGCTTTCGAGATGACGAACAGTGGATATCAACCAGTAAATGTTATGCCTGAAGAAGGCCACTAGACTGACGCAGGTAAGGAAACAGGCAAGAGAAAAGTCAGAAACCTTCGGTGCATGCAACTATTTTGTGTAGAGGGCGATGAAGTCCGGAGACGGACAGGTGGAAATCGGGGACAGGATGCAAGTTTCACGAAACAGTGTTCTTGTTGAGTGAAATCAGGTAATGATCAGTGGATATCTAAATCGTCGGAAATAGTTCTCGTTTTAACACCAAAGGGCACGGTGAAAGTTATTGAAGAGGGCAAGAATTATAATTCGTCGGGTTAATGGTCAAGCCGAGTACATGGGAACGTCAAGGGTAGCTCAAGCTCTCTAACATCGGCACTCACGTCAGTGCATAGACAATAGTTTTATCGCCATTACGTGCACACTAACGTGCGATGTTAGGCATATCAGAAGTAGAAGTCGCACGCGAATTCTCTCAAAGCTTAACTGTAACTGGCGAAGCCGAGGTGCGCATATGTAACGTTTATTATATTGACGTAAAAGCGGACAGCCAACACTGCAAAGACATCCAGCGGTGTGCTGACGCGACTCTTGCATGGGGTGTGTTTCCAAAGTCGTTTGAAGCCGAGGCGTGGCTCTGTGGCAGACTACTGGACTGCCACGAAAGAATGTCTGGATTCGATTCCGGTGTAACCTGTGATTTTAAATGTGAAGCATTTCTTCGCAAACGTCTGCCACTTTGAGCGTATCTATCTATCTATCTATCTATCTATCTATCTATCTATCTATCTATCTATCTATCTATCTATCTATCTATCTATCTATCTATCTATCTATCTATCTATCTATCTATCTATCTATCTATCTATCTATCTATCTATCTATCTATCTATCTATCTATCTATCTATCTATCTATCTATCTATCTATCTATCTATCTATCTATCTATCTATCTATCTATCTATCTATCTATCTATCTATCTATCTATCTATCTATCTATCCGCCTACGACTTTGTGCACTCGTGGCCGTTTCCTTCCTGAGATGCATACCAAAATGGAACGGCATGAGATCACTGCATGAAAAACACAAATTACAGTTCATAATTAACATGAAATCGTTTCATGCAGGTGATAAGTTTCATGTTATGGCCTGTAAGTTATGTTCGGAACGATTTACATGTCACGACCTTGGTGCTCTCGCGGCCGCTTCATTATTTTATATATATGCCAAACTTAGTATGGAGTGAGAAGAGTGTGAGATGAACATAAATGACAGATCTTACAGTGTAAAACATGACATGCATGCTGTGTATGGCACGATATACATGACGCGGTATTGGGGTGCTCGCGGCCGTATAACTGAATGGATATATACCAGAATTGATATGGCGTAGCATATAAGAATGACTAACATAAATGACAGATTGCCAAATAAATATCAATACATGAATGTCATGCACGCATCACATACATGACACGCCCATGGTGGGCTCAAGGGCATTTCGCAAGCTTCAGATGCACCCAGATTGGGACGGGGTGACATGAGTATGACGAACATAAATTAAAGATTGTAACATGTACGGCATGATTTAAGTACCACGCTCACAGTGTCTTCTCCAGCCGTTACTCCAGCTTGATATATATGCCAAAATTGGTGTGGCGTGTTATCAATGCATGAGAAACATAAACGACAGGTCAGAGCATAAAGATCGTGACATGCATGTCATGTACGGCATGGTGGTGAGCTTCAGGCCGTCTCGCTAGCCAGATGTACACGAAAACTGGTATGGCGTGCCGTGAGTGCGTCACGAACATAAATGAGAGGACATGCATGTATATACCAGAATATACGTTTCTTTGCCTTGGTATACACCGCAGTGCATATGCATGCACACATGACAAACATGTGCCTCAAAGACAAATAATGCGATGTATGCAGCTCCTTGCTGACTGCTTCGGGTTACTTCGATGCTCACAGTGCCAGGTATCTGAGGAATTTTGACACGAAAGCGTCAAAGAGCTCGTTTCACAGAAAATTCGGTGTGGGCATCGGCCTCCTTGCATGTGATCGAAAAATCGGCGTTGTACGCGAGTGAAGATTTGAGATAGATACAAATCACAACGCGATAATGCTAAAACCGTTGCCGGCATCATCGGCGACGTTGTCGGTGATCGAAACATCTCGAAGAACGCAAAGAATAAAATTTAAGTATATCCCACGCATTGTGGGAGTCTATTTGAACACGGAGCTGTCGAGTACACGGAGTCGAGTGAACACGGAGCTGTCTGTAGTACATATTTTGTCTTTGAGCCCAGGGCTAATTACGGCGTGGATTGATGCTTTTGTGTAAATTGTATAGATACGCGCATATCGTCAGTGGTCTGTACCGGGTGATTGTGAGCACACGGTCGTTGCAGCCCGTTTGTCAGCGTTTGTCTGCTGCATTAAAATCGGCTACGATAACAAGGAAAGTGCGTTTTCCTTGCTTAACTCACGCAAACTGTAGTATACAATTACTCGTCATGGTAGCTAACACATATTATACCACGCTGCTAAGCTCGAGGGCATGAATTCGATTCCTGACCACAGCGGCTGCATTTTCATGAAGATGCAAGTAAAAAAACTCCCGTGTGCTTAAGTAGGTGCAACCCCTGTTGTTGAAAATAGTCAGGAGTTCCTCGCTACGGGCTCCCTGCCAGCTATCCGTCATCTGCGGGCTACCCGTCAAGGCTTTCGTTCCCCACCAGCGCTAAGTCAGTGCACGAAACCGGAAGCCGTCCAGGTCTGTGTTTGCAAACAGCGAAACCGTCTATACCTTTGGAACGTAAGACCCCACCAAACAATATTAGTCTCGTATGCAACATTCAGAGTGTATTTTCTCTGTTCATTGATTTGACCTGTAGCGCATAACCACGCACCGACGGCCGGGGTATGCGGGTATGCGCACACGTGCTTGAGGGCAAGGATTTCGTGACGTATGCGACAAGCGTGACATGCATGAACTTGCATCATGCTACTTCAACAAGCCTAGACTGTAACCTTAGTGACATGTGATTCATGTGGTCAACTGCCCATCACATTCCTGATATACTCATGTCCTCCTATGGTAATGTTGGTGAGCATCACGTTCAGATGACCTTCAGGAGAGCACCCTGGCGTAGGTGGCTAGATAGATAGATAGATAGATAGATAGATAGATAGATAGATAGATAGATAGATAGATAGATAGATAGATAGATAGATAGAATAGATAGATAGATAGATAGATAGATAGATAGATAGATAGATAGATAGATAGATAGATAGATAGATAGATAGATAGATAGATAGATAGATAGAAAGTGTCTTTCGTTCGCTAAGAAATGCTTCGCACTTAAAATCACGATCGCAGCCCGAATGGAGCTCAACCATTCTTCGTGGCAGCCAAATATTTTGCCTCAGAGCAACAACAGTGCTTGAAACTGCTGACGAGAAAGACCCTATACTGTACTCCTGTCGAGCTCATTTGCGCTTCGTTGTTTGCTATCCGTCTGAATAACAATGTAAGAAGCCTAACATAAACACTTCTCTGACTCCGCAAGATATGGTGAAGCATTGCTTGACCCCGGAAGGGCACGCCAATAGCTTCAATTTATGAATAAGTGTCATTACACCTTAGCGCGCACTTCGTTTCGATAATAGCGACATATGTGCTGTAACGTGAGCGCCCACGTTACGTCCTACCACAAGCACACCTTTAGGGACCAGTGTGGTCGGCGTGCTTGGTGAGTTCCCAATATGCCCTAAACTACTCAATTTACAGAAAGCTGTCGGTCCACCTTGTAACCCTTGACTCATAGGAGAAACTATGTGGTATAGGGAGCTAAACGCTCACTGCTTTGCACAAAATTGATCCTAACAACGCGCGAAATCTGTCGGAATTTGCCTCTAGTATCCCTTGAACTGCGCATAGAGAGGTTGGCTATATCAGTAGGGGCGGCAGGAGTTTTGTAAAGGGGCTTCAGCTTGTGGGAAGTCGAATGTCTGTGGCGTTAGCATTCGAAAGGGTGCACACGAAAGCATTGAAGGAGCGCGGATCAGGACATCCGGAGGTCCCCTCTCTATTCGCTCGTGTAATGAGTAGCTCACTCTCTTGGTACACCCAGCGGGATGCTTGTTTTCCAGCGGTCCATCTCCCACATGCTGGCCATGGTGAAGGGCATGCGCAGTCGGTCCTCCCACGTTGGTCGCCGGTCTCGGCCGATCACTTCATCAATTTCACGCTGCACCTGCGCAAGTTTGAATCAAAAGCGATACTCATCATGCATTTAACAGAGAATGATGCCCAGGAAGCTATAGGGGACATTACTTGTTGTCTAGAGAGTGTAGTATTTATGAAATATGGAGAAATGAATTGAAGTGCGCAAAAATTAGGAGCCTTTCCCTATCAGGGAAATGTAGCAAGTGACGTTGGCGTACGCGTGTCTGCTGTTCTTTTTTAAAGACGATAGTCTTGGGGAACTTAAACGCAGAAATTTTGGTCTGTCTTTCTGTCTGTCTGTCTGTCTGTCTGTCTGTCTGTCTTTCTGTTTGTCGGCACGTCCCTCAATTCAGCCACTCGGCCAAAGTTGAACCACTTGCCCAAGGGCCAGCCGTCTTGAACTGGTACGGCTGTTCATACTTGTGAACGCTGTCGATCAAAAAGTAAATATCATGCATATCTGAGGTGCAACATCACTAGGTAAGTATTAGGTGGCGTGTTCCTTTAATAGAAAATGCATACATACGTAATTTTAAGGACCCTAGTTTCTTAAGCTGCGCTGAAAATGCATAAGAATGGAAGCTTGAGCGAGTTGGTATGCGTTCATTTTTGTTGAAACAGCGCTCACTAGACGACGACGAAGTAAAAGAAGGCACAGGACAGGCGCTGCTTGTCCTGTGCCTTCTTTAACGTCGTCGTCATCTAGTGAGCGCTGTTTCAACAAAGCTGAAAATGCGACTGCGCTGAAATTTGCCTTCCTCCGTGCCCTTCGCACGAGCTCATTGTTTTGTTTCGGTTTCGGTTCTGTATTGCACTTTACGAATGCCATGGATTGGTGTTGAAAAACTTTAGTTTTGAGAAGGCCAAGAAGGTGAAAAAAAATATTTAAAAAATAAAAAAGCAGCGTTGTGGGCGGCCTTCAGGCTGCCGGTTGTGGGCGCCGCTCTGGCGTTCCTGTTTTACCCAGGCGACGTGTAAATAAAAGAGTGTGTGGAGAGTACTCGTTGAGTGCGGACGTTTCTCTGCTTCAGCGCTTCGCGCCAAACCGCGTTTTCGGGCTGGCTGGCGTCCCCGCCGGTCGCGTTGGTCACCGCCGGTCTTCGCCTGCTGCTGCGCCGGGACTACCAGCACGCAACACAGCACTCATGTTTCCCGACGTATTGCCAGATGGCGTCCATATCTCACACAGCGCCTCTTCTATCGTCTCTACACGACATTTGCAGCGAAGCACGCAGATACGCGGCCAATTTTTTCTTTGCACCTCATTGCGCAATGCTCCCTTCTAACTTTCTGCTTGCTCCATGCCTAGATCGGAGCTTCAACCACGTGCTCAGCAGCGCCACACTTCTTTTGTTACAGAAAACGACAGCCTCGCGTGAAGCAATGAAACGCAACAATGAAATGAGACAACGTGAAATGACGAGTGACTTCGATAAAAGGTGACGTTTCCATACCAGGAACGGCTGACTGCCGAAAAGTGCGTGATCGGGAGAGCACGAGTTACTTGGAAACGGCGCATACAAATACGCAAATGACAGGCGCCCCATCGAGGGCCTATTTTTGTACACCCGCGTTCCTGTAGAGTAGCCGGCGCCGGGTCTTTCGCGAACTCTGTCGCCGCCGCAACAAAAAACTGTAACTCATAGAAGCTTCACTTAGCAACTTCCCGTCGGTAGGGAGCGAGCAAGCTGTCTTAGGATAAATTTCAACCAGATGGCGGGTTGGGCTAGTTCGCTTGCATTCATCGTTGGTAAATTAGGTTGCATCGCACTGAGAAAATGTGGACAGTAAGTGATCTCCTGTCCCTTTCTGCTGTCCACGTTTTCTCGCTTCAACGTAATTTTCCGAAAATATCTTAGAATAGCGCGTCCGATGTACTACTAGTTGATCCATAATGTGTATCTTTCACCCGTTCTCTTTATTAGGTATTTCTGTGCGTATAATCGTGGGAATGTTAACTGGCGCCACTCGCAGTGATGGCGGCGAGTGGTGAACACTTTATATACCAACGAGAATGAGGTAGCAAATGATCTTTTTTACTATCTGACAGCTGAGCAATAACATCTTGCATGTTACCTTAAGGCATCGGGCCTGCCTACTCGAGACTCTTGTCAAGAAATGCAGAAAGAAGAGAAATATACGAAGCCACCATAGCCTGCACTACCCTAAATTTACCCCAGTGTTTTAAGGTTCGCACTAAGAAGTTGAACAGCTGCTCGAAAAATATCACGGAAAGACGGTTACAGGAGTCGCGGGAGAAGAGCAGAGATACGGAATAAAAACAAAGTAGCAATAAAGAAAAGCTACTTGAAGTTATAATGGAGAATGTTCAAAACACAGCAGGAAGGGGTAGGTGGAAACTTGCGATTAAAATGCGCAATCACTGGGTGGGCACTCGAGCCGACGTTTCGAAAAGTGGACTTGTTTTCTTCAAGGCTGGAACTGATGGAGAATGGAGAATGTTAAAATATGAGCTCCTTTGGATCATTTTCGAGTGAAACAAAATACTGACTTTAGGTAGGCCAGGTATTAGGGAGCATTAAAATTGTGCTTGGTGGCTCACAGCACCTGGCCTTGTTGTAGAGAGAGCGATCACAGTATACTATCCATCAATCGAGAGCAGAAAAGAAATGAAGCAAACAATGCGACCAAAGGTCCTAAAACTGCAGAGTATTGTTGCTGTGTTTAGAAACGCGGCGGGTACACCTGGGTTTATTTTGACGACAGGAGGTTCTTTAGGCGCACGAATGGTGCTGCCTGCAAGGGAAATCAAACCCGAGACGTAGATAAGTAGAAGTGCTAGAGTATTACCCGCCCTGTAGTACGAAAATAATTCAACAGAAACTGATTTTACTTGTACCTGAGCTTATGTTAAGTGGCGGAGAAAGTTCACTTGTGAAAGTCATCGCTCTTAGCCTCAGTAGACTGGTTAGCCTTTGCAGTTTGCCTCAGCTAGAAGGCGAGGTTGTTACCGTCCACCATACGTTGAGTAATGTTTTTAAAGAGGCACTAGTTGGAAAGACTATGCGTTGATGTTCGCCGCTTACCACAATATACAACGTGCTTCGTTTCAGCAGAACTTGTGAATGCAGTGATACGCACCCTCGCTTGCAGTGTGTCAGGTTCCATAGCGTGCTTAACCAGGTGCCAGTGGATGGTACCGGCGGCGCTTGTAGTACCAGCGAGGAAGCTGATCACCACGCCAGCTAGCTTCTCCACTACACGGGAGCAAATCACAAAGATACGTTGAGGTCGGCATGTATTGTGACTTCTATGGCACCACAGGTTCTACTGAACTTAGTAGAAGCGCTTAGCAGTAATCTGCAGGATTTAGTGATCAAGTGTAGGCCTGTAATTGCCAGGCAACGAAGTGGCACCCTGAAAGCGCCTTCATTTTTCTGATTTCCTCCTTTTCATTCTATCAATCTCTTTCGCCCATAGCACGGAAGCAAACCGGACGTTTGTCGACGCGAGCAAAAAAGGTGGTAGCGAGCAAAGAAGTTATGTTTAGTGTGTACGTCACCCAGTTGCAGCATCAAATGTATCTGAAGAGAACGGCACCTTCAGGCTAACCTAAATGATGTACTATGGAACGGAATCGTCTGGTGCTTTGCGCATATATTATCTAGTTTCGGCGTTCATATATAACATACAATCGAGGAGAATGCGAAAATACAGCACATTCGGAAATGCTAAATTCTCGTATATTAGAAGTATAAGCTTCAAGAAATTCTTCCTGCCTATAATGCTATCCATCGGGTTAGATTATGGGCCCATAGTCTATCAGTCTGCGACATCAAGCACCTTGAGGATGCGGGAGCCCATCCACCACTTGTGTATTCGCCTTGCTACAGGTGCCTTTAGAACAAGCCCTGCAGAGAGCCTTTACGTGGAATCAGACAGTGGTTTCTGCATATACAGAGACCATACTTATCATTTGTGTATCTTTTGAAGGTGAACTCAAACGAATAGCATTCCCCGCTCGCTACGACAAGTGATTTGTCCAGCTGTACCCTCTTCCATAATCCTCCATAATCGTGCTCGAGTAAGAAAGCCGCACTCATTGCCTGTGAGAGGCTTGGTAGAGGAGAAGGATGTGCCGCTCCTTGAGCACCAACTGCTCACTCCCGCTAAGCACCTTCCACAATGGCAGTGGCAGCTTATCGTGTGCGATGTGCCTTCCGTTGTTATTACAAAGTATACGCCTTTGGCAGATATGTAGATGTATTTTCTTAAGCTGCAGCAGAAATACTCTTGTCCCGAATTTTTAACTGATGCCTCGAGGTCTCATGTTGGCGTATCTCACGCAACAGTCGGCCCATCTTTTTGGGACGTCGGCGTCCTGCACCTTTGTACAAGCATTTTCACAGTACAGGTTTACGCGATATTGGCGGCCGTTGAACACCTTCAGGAACTAAAAATACAAAAGGCTGTTGTACACACAGATTTCTTAAGTGTCGCAACAGATTTAAAACTCTCATAAAGCTAAAATATCATGTCATTACATCTCTCTACTCGCTCCTATGCACCATTTACGCATTCAGACAACATGTCTTCGTATGCTGGGTGCCAGGGCACCGTGCGTTCGAAGGAAATGCGATGGCTGACCAACTTGCCGCATCCATCAACACGAGCGCTGTCAACCCAGCAATGAATGTCCCTGCAACGTGCCCGAATGCCTTCATAAGAAACAAACTCAGGGCTTACTGGCAGCGCCTACGGGATAGGGAAATACAAAAGAAACTATACCTGATCAAGCCGCATCTTGGTAACTGGCCGCCGATAGCTAAGACACGCCATACGGAAGTAACACTTTGCAGACCTAGGACAGGACACACGCACAGCAAAGACTTATACCTCTTGTCTGATAATGACCCACCCTTGTGTGATAAATGTGGTGAGACTCTTACTGTGCTTCATATCCTGCTGTTATGTCCTGAACTAGTCGTTAACAGAAGAAATCATTTTTCATTATCATACCGACATCAAGTCCCACACAATTATGCTATGTTTATAGGCAAGGAAACTCTCTTTAAGTAGGGGCAATCCCTTGGCAATCCCTTGCCCGACCTTTCAGCAGAGGTGGCTGCTGCGGTAGTTGTATCAATGGAGCACCTTTCTCGCGGGCTTCTCAAAGACCTTGAGGAGGCAGTTGAACTCGTTACATATTTTTACTTGCTGAAACTATCATCGTCCGTCGTTCACCAACACGCATAGATCACTACACATGTCACCGCCATTATTTTGTACCATATATATATTCTGCGCTTCGATATAGCATGGCTTTATGCCTCTATAAGCCGTATTACACCCCATCATGAAGAATAAAGCATTGGTCAACGCTGACACTACGCCAAAAGAGAAGACACTCTTTGGCCAACCGCGGCCCTTGCGGCACATAAATCCACTAATCATCATCGATTAGGCTAGAACGATCATAATTATTTGAGCTGCCATTTGTAACTGTCATTGAACTCATGTCCTGGAGATTTTTTTAGGGGTACTTTCTGTCCGGAGTAGCTAATATTACAACAATCATTTGTGATCAAAGTGGCTGTGTCATCTCTAGGTGAGGAAGTTGCTGACGTTTATATAATTGGAAGAGAAAGTGAGCCACCTTCTTCACTTTCACCTCATTCAGCATCTGCCATCGACATGCTTTTACGTTACGGGAACTGATGCCAGCCGCAAGCTCTATCCGTTGATGCTGCGTTCCTGCGCATGGTAGAATTACGAACCAAATGAATTCCAATCTGGCTGCAGAAGTGTAGAGTAGCCATCTGACGCATTTCAACTATGTGTGGGAGTCGGGCAACATTCCTCAATCATACAAAATGGCCTGGGTAGTGCAGGCGCTGAAACTTGCCAAAGACAGGACACAGCTGGCATCACATCGACCAGTATCACTAACTTCATGTGTAGTGAAGTTGATGGAGAAGCTTGCCTGTGTTAGCTGACATGGTGGATTGAGAATGACAAGGCTCTTCTAGCACGTATGGCTTGATTTCGGCAAAGATTGAATGTAAAAGGCAACACCTTAGACTCGATAAGCCACATTGAACACCAACGAGCATACAGCGTTTCAATGTTGGCAATCTTTTTGGCCGATTCAAAAGCGTACGACTACGTGTTCGAGGGTGCGGTAATTTGTCGTCTTGTGCCTATGGAAACAACAGGGCATCATTTACGCTTTGTTCATGCGTTCTTAGTGATGGCTTTATGCAAGTGAAGTTGGGGACAATGCTGAGTAGCTCAAGGAAAATCAGCAGAGATGTGCCATAGGGCAGTGTCTTGTCTCTAATGTTGTTCAATGTGGCCATGGCTGGCTTACCCGATGCCCTGAAGAAAGTCAGCAAGGTATTCCAAGTATAAATTTACGTCGACAGCATATGCATCTGGCTGTTTCGATATCAGCATAAGCGATTGGAAATCATTGTCCAAAGGTTTGTACCCTTCGCGCTGAGCCACCTCGCATCTATTGGACTAACAATATCAGCAGAAAAGTTTCGGTTGATGTTGAATTCCGGTATGCGAAGACGAAAAACAAGGATGAAGATATCACTTTCAGATGCACCAATTCAGCGTGCTGATTACGTAAAATACAGCGCAGAAAACGACGAACAAACAGACAGAGACAAACCAGCGCTTGTTTGTCTCTGTGGGTTCGTCCGTCGTTTTTTCGGTGTTATTCTACGATCATGAACAACCAACTAGCCCGATTTACCGCCATTGTGAAGCTAGACTTCGGGATGGATTCGCGACGTGCAGTAGACAAGACGATCTCGGCGCTTTCACCGCCTGTAAAAATCCTTCGAATGATGGCAGGAACAAGCTGGGGAACCAATCCATCATCAATGACAATGTTACACACGGCAGTAATTGTTAACCATGTGCTTCTTTCCCTCTGATCTCTCCATATAAGTCGCAGTAGGAACGTCCGGAAACACTTCATCGTCAAGGCTTAAGAGTCGCTCTGGGCGGCCAAAGTCTGTGGCGAGCGTAAAGGTGCTTCATCAATCTCGGACTCCACCGCTGCGTCTTCTCGCTTCTCAACGAGTGCTGACACAGCTTTGCCGACTTAGCGAATCGAGCCCGTACAAAATCGCGAGCTCTCATGGCTGTCAACACTCTTCGCCATCTTGGCCTGGAATGCCCCGAACACAGACAACTCCGACAAGACGAACCTTGGTCACATAAGAATGTCGAGTGCCGTCTCACAATTCCTGGGATGCACAGCAAGCGCTCCACACCTACAGCAGAAACACTCTTTGGTGCTTGAATACATTGAAGAAAAGTACGCCGACCATCCGAAAGTTTTCAACGACGGGCCGCTTGACAGAGAGAGCGGAGCAAGCGTCCAACGTTTGTCATCCCGTCCCTCAAGGTATCCTGGGCTACACCCCTCGACTACGTTGTTTCGTCGATATCATGTGAAAGCGTGGCAATTCTGGCAGCCCCGAAGAAACTGAAGTTTTGTAGGGAGCTATAAGTCGTGTTACTTTCGGACAGTAAGCCGGCACTGCAACTGTGAAAGCATGAATTGGGTATGGAGAAGCGCACTCAAAGATCACTGCATATTCTCAAAGATCTGCACAGCGTTGGACTAAAGCTGAAGTTTCAATGGATTCTATAGCATGCGGATATAGCGGTTAATGAGGCGGCTCACTGACTTGCGAGTACTTTAGAACTTAGGTCAACGAAGAAGGCTCCTAGGGACCAACAACACCTTTTAAGAGAAGCTGTCAACAGGCATTTCCATTCTTTACGGTTGACACCTCACCAGCCATGTGTGACAAGAGGGCTAACTAGTAAAAAGGTCTGCCTGTTATATCGCGTGCGCATGGGGCCAGCGCGGAAACCAGCATGGCTCCAAAAATAAGACCATTGTGCCCGGCTTGCATGACCTGTGGCGATATGGAACGTTATTTCCTTAAGTGTCGTGAACTTGACAGAGATCGTCAATATTTCTTTAATGCACTGCGAAGTTTAGCCTCAGCATATGACAGTGCAAATAATATCGTGTTTCCGCGTGGTCACTGGACATTCAGGAAAGAGGTGTCGCTGCTACTCTTGATGTTCTTAAATGTTCCAGACCTCGCATGCGACTGGTGATGAGTGACACTTATGTCAAGGGGTGGTATTGTGACACGGGGGTCCGGTACAACACTGTATGCGGAATAGCTAATGACCACCGGCTTGCGCATGGCTCCGTCACACTGCGCGCGACTTCTGGGTCGCCTGCCCGCGTTTCGTTTTAAGACACATTAGTTCAATATATTCTGAAAAGAGGAAACCGGGCGAGGCAATTGCCAGCATATTGCGCAAGGCTTGATCCGCCGGCAACCGAAGACATCATCAGCCTCAAAGTGGCTATTGGAATTCATTATTTTCTACAAACAATACGTTTGTCGCCTATCAGTACAGACGCGCTTTTCTAGAATGATCGCTATATCCGCGATATTTGGAAGGACCACTGCAATGTTTCGTAGGCGACACAAGCATAATCCAAAATTCTGCTTTCTGTGTTGAGCATTTCTGTTTGAATTTCTGTTTTTGTTATGAATCCTTAGTGTAAACTGTCAAAACGTACGAGCAAAATGTAATGCCTCACGAAAAGGGCGACAGCAGATGCAAAATTACAACAGAACAATAGCACGCACTGACTGCCGCTGCTGTGTTGGCCCGCCTTGACATTAGGCCCCTCTCGAAACGGCCGGGGGTGGAACACCAACCCGAACTGTCTTCGCACCGGAAATCAATTCGGGCCTTACAGACATTTTTGCATGGCGATGGCCTATTGAATATGGAGATGAACGGCGACTTAGGCTCGTTGATTAAAGAGCATTTTAGAAGGAGTTTGCGGCGCAAGCACTCACGTGTTTGCGGTGCAAACACAGTTTCTGTGTCGCCTTTCTTTCAGCACTTACGTGCTTGCGCTGCAAACACGTTTTAAAATGCACTATTGAATATGCTAAAATTCTCCCACTCTGCAATTTCCTTGTGTTTATTTCTTTTTTTCGAACGCCTGCTTTTCTCTCCGCTTTCCTTAGCATCTTGCTTTACCTTTCCCATTCACCTTAGTGTAGGGTAGCAAACCGGATGCTACAGTCGGGGTGACCTCCCTGGCTTTCTCTGCACCGCATAGCTTAACTTAGAGTAGCAAATTAAGAACAGCGATAGAACACAGAAATCTTTAGAAAAGATTTGCAACACAGATAGTGGAAGCAGCCTGACTAAAGGGAGCATGAGCTTTGGTACTTTGACGACTTTCCCGTAGTGGAGCCTGCTCGAAAAAAATTCCTTTTGGTGTTAGGAGCTCCGCTTGTCTGGGAAGAACAAGAAAACGGAAGCCGGCGAAGGACAGCGTAATGCCGGACTTCTCACACAGCTCACGCAAAACAATATGCATTGTCTCACCTGCGAAATGTGATTTGGACACATCATCGCTGCCTTCTATTTTCCTCAGGTATGCGTCGACAAAGTCCCGGTTTACACCGCTTTCCGCCGTGGCCTTGTGTTCAATTATCCGGTCGCTTTAAGGGCAAGAACATTTATTGTGCGAATTTTATACTTGTGATCCATAGTATCTGAACAAAGGAGCGGCTGTCTCCGACATGCGAACAATAAACGCAGTTTAACGAAACATGTCACAACGGCTGATTGGCTGAGATCGTGATGAATGATACTTGAAATACGAGCGCGTAACTTATGTAGGGACTTAGGAAGGCAGGGATGCGCTCGTGTCTGTCCTCTTGTCTCCCTCTGTAATTACGCGCTCGTATCTCAAGTTAAATGACTGTTGGCAATTGTATAGAATAAAAAAGGTGCTATTTACTAGAAAAGGCACAGTCATTTGGCGGACATTGAAAGGCACGAAACAGTGGACTGAGGTGACAACCACAGATTATGTACGACGTAAAATGTTTGCGCTTACTTGCAAAATTAGAGCAGCAGCTTACTCAGAGCCAGTCAGTTATTACTTAACGGCCTATAGAAAGCCCATAATGACAAAAACGGCAGTGTCTGACAAAAACGGCAGCGAGAATGACAGAAGCCGACCGAGCGCACGCGCTTATATACGCATGAAATGGGGGAGGCAGAGGAGAGAGTTGGTTACAGGCTGTATTTGGCTGCGGCGCGGCTGCATCACGTGGGAGGAGAGGCTGCGCCGCTGCTGCAGCGCGGGGGAGGAGAGAGAAGGCGACCGAACACCTGCGTAAAGGAGGAGAGTGGGAGAACGAGTAGGTGCATGCGCAATGGCGCTCAGATGCCACCACCACCGCCGGACACAGCCCCGAGCAAAAGCTGCTTCGCATCTAAAAAACGTGGTTGACGCTTGAGGTTCGCCTTCAAGAGGAGAATACGATTGCATAATCGGGCTCTAATCGCCTCGCCTTCTCATTCGCTCGCCTGGCTTCACTTCTCGATGGGCCCTTCAACCGTGCCACACGGAAAGGAACGTCTGTAAGCCTCAAATTGGTCGTTTCAAACTATCGTAGCATCTGCAGATACAGTTGCGAAGTGCTAAGTACGCCAAAATTCTTTCTTTTCCGAATTGGCGAAGTAGCCAAAGCGCGTCCGTAAGGCAGCACACGCACCTGCACACTTTGTCGATATTGTTGCTGAAGATGGCAATTCATTATGCTAGAGCGCAGTGTAACGGGCGGGCCATTGAACTTCACACTGGTTGCGTGATTAACATGCTTCCATGCCTGGTGCGACTATACGTTTCTACCAATATTATATGCGATAGAAAGGCTGCTTGCTCTACATGACAGTCGTATAGGTTTTTTTTTTTTTCAGAATCAGTTTCAAGTAGTGGCGGGGCTTATTGGTAGAACACCTGCTTGCCACTGAAAATGTTGTTTGCATCTATCTCAACTTTACGCACACAGACATCGTCGATTTTTCGCTCACAATGACAGCGACACCGACGCCGACATCGCATTATCTGCGAAACGAGCTCTTTAGAGTTATCGTGTTAAAATAAGAATGTGTAGTATTGGCAAGACATAAATTGAGCGAATATTTGAATTTGAATGAATATTTGTTTTCTGAACCGCAAATTCTGCCCTCGCCGAACATTTGGGAAATATCTAATAGGCGTTTTTCGAATCGAGTATGCTTCGAATGAGGGAAATAAGTGATTCGTATAAGAAGTCTTGAATATTCTCGCACTCCTAGTCAAAACATTTTAGGAATATACAAGCTTGAAGTTCGACGAAAATTTGCCTGGCCAGGTAAAATGGTGATAAAGAAGTTGTGCTGAATGACCAACTCAAAGTAAAAAATACGCAAAAGACGTTTTGAAACCCGCCGTGGGGGTACTGAAACATATTTGATGCTTTTTTTCACATTCACTATGTCAGTGACTGGAACTTGTTCAAAAGATCGCAAAATTCAAGGCCATGTCGAGACATTTCTTTCACTGTTGTCGTTAATGGCCTACGGAGAACTACATAGCGATAGGACGTGCTTCTTTTACTATTGTCGAAAGGTAATTTACTGATTAATCTAAGCTTCATTGCCCTTTTCGCCCTTTTGCAGGCTTGGTTGAACTTCAGCACGACACTGACTGCGGACAGGAACAACAAGACTGAACGCCTCCTGCATTTGTACTCACTAAATGTAGCGACCCAAGTCGTCCACTTTGCGTCTGGCGAGGTTGACTGTTGTGCCGCGAACTCTCTTCGTAATCGCCGTGACGAAGCCTGGATTATACAGATCGCGGCGGCTGAATCGCACAGCTGCCAGCCAGCCATTGACAAGCCGGTTGATATCGGCGCACGCGGGATGGTCGTACGGAAAGCGGCGTCCGAAGATTATGGCCAATATATTGTTGTAGGCGCAAGCCGTGATGTAGTCGTATAAGGCAATGGCTTCCCCTTCTGCCTTAGCGATCTGATTGCAGGCCCACTGGAACTCCTCCTGCGAATAAGAAAGTATTGCGTGAATCACCTAGAATTTGACGCGAACGTAGGTTTACCTTATTGAGCGGTATTGCTAGCACAACAAACGCATCGCGTAAACGTTGCGTAGTCGACTATCGAGTGAAAGTAACCTTTCAATCGGCGCCTTTCGGGATTTGGCCATTACAAACAAACGAGGGCGGCTCACACATCTCGCGGGAACGATTGTGTCCTTCGTGTCATTCGAATGGAGGGCGTGTAAAGTCTGAAATTTGATACGAATGCGCTTAAGATATCTGTGTTTAGGTAGCCACTCCGGAACAGCACGAAGACGTCAGAAAAATATTCATGTTAGGACCGCTGCCTGTAACATGAAAATATATAGCACGTGACTACGGAAAATAAGCGAAACGCCAAAACGTACCTGTGTAAGTGCGTTGCGCATTAAGAAAGGAGAAGAGAAAGTGTAAACGAATGAAAGGATGAGGTGCCGGTGACACTTCATGAATGAATGGAAAAATGTTTGCTAAATGTCCTGTGGATTAACGACCTGGGCTCAGGTCTCCCACGTCGAGACATCAAGGCCTCGCCTGTCCGCCGCTTCACGGGTCTGCTGGACTGCCCAGAAACTAAGAACATTTTTCTAGCACCATGCCACAAGAAAATTCGAATGCAGAAATTCTGCCAGTCTTCCATAAAAATGATGTAGCAATCATTGACCGGCATAGCAAAACAGGTAGATCAGTGCTGTATGCACCGAATGCCGCAAACAATATGCATCGTAATGGAAAAAAGGATAGCATGCGCGTGGAAAACACGCATATTTAAGTGTCATGCGTCGATAATATTTAAAAAATTCGAATTTGAAGACATTGGAATGTGGTTAAGTCGGAATGATTTGCTGAAGTCACTGAAGTTTTTGGCGTTCACAAGAATGCTGCTTAATGGCTGAACTGTCATTGGCCACCCTATACCAGTTTCTCACAATGTACGGTTGACACGAGCAGTTTCAGAAAGCGGTCTTTATGGCGGCAGAAGACTTGCTCTATGGCCCAATATTTAAGCCATTCTAGAATGCCTTATTCAACCTCTTCTTTTAGTTTGAAGGTGTGAAGAAGGCTGTTTTCGTTGTAAAGATGTACAGATGTCTGGAAAGCCGGCAGATGTGGTCGGCATGACGTAGTGCGAGCTATGACGGGAGGGCCAGCTGCCGTTTACGTATGGACAAAAGCAAGATCAGAGTGAGTTCCGAACAGTCAGAGATGTGCGAAATGTTTCTGCAGACAATGATGATTTAGTTAACAAGAGTAAGCTAGTAATAAAAAGTCACCTATGTGAATGTGAACGACATTCATACAAACGTTAACGCAGTACGAACGAATGGCTTGAGATAACTTGCAAAATACTTTATGATATACCGTAATTTAGGGCCACATATCAGCCGTATTCAGTTGCAACGTGTGAAGTGCTTATTAAAGAAACCATCCTTTTGTGCCCGTATGAACCGAAGCTTATGAACGAAACAGCCGAGGCACGAACGTCGAAACGAGTTGTCATCACATTCTGCCTGTTCAGCTGGCAATTGATGTTGGCTACCGCTTGTTGGCTACCGCAGATCGGTTTACTGACGGAAATACGCAGTTGTTGTGTTGGACATCATTCATCGAGCCAAGGAAATTTAAAAACGAGTAGACATTGAAGATGTAAGTAGACATAATGCTAGCCACATCAGGAAACTGAATTTTGCAGAATATGTATCATGAGGGAATCCTCCGAATGCCTCTCCGAATGTTGCTCATTGTATTCGGAGGGAATCCTCCGAATGTACCTCCGAAGGTTGCTCATTGTACTCGCCATGGGTAGGACGCTTTACACACATTCTAAAAGCACTGGCAAACGGGGAACCGCCGGCACGACCAGCGTCGTGAGTGTGCGCGTGGCCGCCGAGTCTATGCCACCGACGACAATCGGGCAAGTGAGGCCAACTACTCGTGCGACGCCTCGTCCTCTGAAGGCTTTCATAGCTTTGCTGGTCTTCCCTCGCGAACAGTTGGAAGTGTTGTAATTTTTTTCTGTGAACCGGAGGAGGTGAGTTGCGGGGCTTGCGCAATTTCATTGGCACATACCCGCCTAAGCTCCTTGGCGCACACCCGCTACGCTGTTTAACAGCGGAGCTGTATACGCTTGGGGTAATTCCGGCGCCACAGAAAGCGGGTATGTGCCAAGCACCTCATAGCACAGTATATTATAGGAAGGGGTGAGAAAGGGAAGTGAGGGTGATGAGGAAGGAAAAGAGAAGGGGTGTCACGAGTAAGAGCCCCTGGGAGGCAGAAAGACGACGAAGTGTTCGCGTCGGCACAAGCGTGTGCGTGGAAAAATTCTAGAGCTTGTGGCACGTGAACCGAGCCGTGAAAGAACGCGAAGCGGAGTGAGCTGGGTTTATCTGGGTGGACTCGGCAGCAGAAGGTTGCATCGCCAGCCTGCGCCCTGGCGACGGGAGCGACGGGCGTTAGGGTGTGCGGCTGGTGACGCGGGCGTCCCGAGGTGCTGCCGGCGAACGAGACGGCGTTCGAGCAAGACTCCTCGGAGATGCAGCTACAGCGCACCGCATGTACCAGCGTTCCTGACGCAAGCCCCCTTCTGCAGCAGGCCGCCGAAGGCAATCCCCGGAGCGCAACGTCAGCGGTGGAACGCCACGCCGAATGAAGCAGCGGAAGACGACGTTAGGCCTAACGGCCCTAGCAGTGAGGCCAGCGCTACGACAACCTGCTTGTGTACAGGCGACGGCTGCTGCGTCGAGCTGCAGAGTTGACACCAAGTTTGTGGAGACATCAGGAGCCACGACAGATGGCCCGACGGGAACGACGACAGACTGGACATTGGTTATGTACCATGTCATCAGCAATGCCAAGTAAGGCCAATCCGATGTTTTAGTTGTTCTGAGACTGAAGCAGACTATGAGTGGAGCTGTTTAGTTAAATAGTTTATTATAGTTTAAGTTTGTTTTATTGTATTTCTGTGAATCTATATATACTTTGGAGTGCCGTGTGTTTCGCGTAATAAATGTGTTTTGGTGTTAAACGAGTCTTGGCCGAGTCCATCACCCACAACCACCCGAATCCGTGACAAGGGGACTGGTTAAAGCATGGCGTACCATTGTATACTATAGTTTGGCATGTGCCAACCAGCTCCCAGTATAGCATAGCCATGCATGGTATGTTATAGGAAGGGGCTCGGAAAAGGAAATGAGGGTGAAGAGGAGTGACGTGAGCATAGGCAAGAAAAGGAGGAAAGGAGAGGGGAGACATCGCATAGCCTTGTATAGTTTAATTTAGCAAGTAATGGTAAAGGGAAGAGAGGGTGAGGACGACTGACGGTAGGGTGAGGAGGAGGGAAAGAAGATAAAAAAGGAGGGGAGAGGGTATACCATACCAGAACCATGTACAGTTTAGCACAGCAACGGGTGCGAAAGAAGTGAGCGTGAAGATGAGTGGCGCGAGGGTTAGGAGAAGGGGAAGAAGGAGAGAGGCCAAAATAAAAAAAGGAGACGAAGAGAAAGGAACGAATCAAGAAAGAAGAAGGATATATAGAAAGAGATGAAGAAAGAAGCAAAGAAAGAAACACAAGAGCAAGAAGCAAGAAGATGAAGTAAGAACTCAATCTGTGTTCGCCATGTAGTTGAGCTTGCTTGCCAGGTCGGCTGTTGCCATGTTGCTGAGGTGTGGATCTCGCTGTATTCTTTTAGAGGAGCGGAGTTTGGTAGTGGGGCTTGCCCAGTTTCAGTGGCATATACTTGATAAAAGCTGCTTGTCACATACCCGCTAGGTTTGTTATAGACAGCTTTCTTTGTTTGGAAATTGACACTGCATCGTCGTCTCCATGGGTACACCCTCGATATAGGCAATAACCGTCAGACTTCACTAATTAAAAAGCTGAACAGTTTGAGTTTATTAACTATGTAATTTAGATATTTAGACAGTCACTCACGTCCGGTCGATGAAACAGCTTGCTTCTTAAACAAATTGCCTTTTTTGTAGATTTAGATGCAGATTAAACAAAAGCGTCTCTTACTTCGCTTCTCATTATCATATCGTGGTTTGGGACGTTAAACCCCAGAAATTTTTCATGCTCTTTTTCCAAAAAGCTTTCTTTCAAAAATTTTGGAAGTGCTTGCAGATGCACACGTGCACTGTGAGTGAATATTATAAACTGCATTACTTATTACATTTTATCGTTCACGTGCAGTTAGCATACTGTTACGGGGGTGTGCACTGGCCGCTGTGAAATGGCGCGACATGCAACTAGCCCGAAGTAATGGAAATGCTGCGTAACGATTATCTCCACTTCACAGTCACTTCATAGGAAATATAAAAGGGAGATTCATTTATTCGTGGATGCTGGCGAGGCTAAACACGAAGAAATCGTTAGTAATTCGGTACTTTCATCTGTCGTAAGCGGCATAAACTAACCACGATGTCTTTCATTGCGTAGGACTTGCCCATGCCGAAATCTCGGAGGGTGTGCATGCAGAATCGTCGGTTGAGCTTCCAGGTATCACCATTCATGGTTCCAAGATCTACGAGAATATAAGAAATAACAGTATTCAGGCATGAGGAGAAACCATCAAGCAAGAAAAGTTCGCTTCAATAAACATCAGATGGGACCCAAACTGGTATACGTCCAGCCTCTTAAATATTTTAAATATCACGTGTGCCGATATAGAAAGTCGCCGGGTTTCATGTAGGCACCTTGAAACCTATCACAATGCATTACCCAGAACCGGGAACGGTTGAGGAACTCCTTCCGCGAATAGAACTTCTTGATGCTATCGAAGTCGTTGAGTATTACGACGCTGGCATGGTTCTGTCTTAATCTGCGCGAGAAAAAAGTGCCTGAAATTGTTCATGCTGGTAAAGCAAAAGCCTGCAGTTACGGCAGCATTTTTACAAACCACAAGAGCACTTAGTAAGATAGGCGACGAGGCCTGTCGCTAAAATTCGGGTGTCGCTGTCGGTGTCGTTAGTTCTCAGCGACGGCTTGGCCTTCTCCGTAAGTGCAAAATCGCGGTGCGTTTGAAATAATAAAAGTAATGGGACCGAGCCAGCATCCAACTCAGGCCTTGTGCTTGGCAGTAAAAGTGTTCTATCGCAGACCAAGAGCAGTACTTGAAGCTGCTTCGGAAGAAACCCCATACATGCCCCATGTAGCGTGAGAAGTCGCGTGAACACATGTAATCGTGTGTGGCAGAAGCGCGCACTCACATCAGTCGTCACACCATGTGAATTGTACAAAACGTGGGTTGTGTAAAGGTCCACTCCTTACAAATTTCTCGAGCATAACTAATCATCATCTTCACCAACAACAGCAACAAGGTCTGCTCTTGCGTAGGCGCGGTTATTGCCTTACGGACACGTAGAGGGCACATCGGTAATTAGTAAAGCGCTCAATAACCGCGTAGTGGGCACTTCTCAGCTGCGCTTACTGTAGACATGCATTCTAGGAGTGCACACAAGGGCGAATTTTTACGCGTACAGAAATTTCTTTCCTCGCGACATGGTTGAGGTGTCCGCCAAGAATCGAAGCCTGGCACGCGAATGAGAAGCCGATGCGAACATGGTTCGATTAGGCTACCGTCTGTGTAGCAGAGATACATGGAAGGCGTTACCGGAGATGATTTTAAAAGCTCTAATTGTAACTGTCCCATAAAAATGTTGGCATACAAAAGAGGAGGAAAGGGCAATATGTTCTGCGAAAGGGGCTCCCTTACTGGTGCCAAAAATTGTGGTGTAATTCCCCCACTCCCCCCCCCCCCCCACCACTCTCGCGTTTCTCTCACGTACGATTCCTCGGTCGTTTTGACTCAGAGAGTTCAGCACACCGCCCCTCTTCTCGCGCACCTCCACTTTCGCAGATGTCCTCTCCTCCTCTATTGTTTTGGTTGGAGGAGAAGGTACGAAGCATATACACACTCGCGCTGAGGAAAGCAGTTGAAGCTTTGAAGAAGACATGTCCGCTTGTCGAAACGTCGGCTCCAGCATATCCCTTTTTGCAACTTTTTTCATTTATTATGCTACATACTATAGACTGCGTGGCATGAGGCCCCACGAGCCCGTCTCCTCACTCGAAAGCATTTCGATTTCTCTCTGACTCCGGCTCTAAGCTGAAACGAAGATTATTTTAACCATGCCCTCCGGCGGCATACGATTGTCACTCCTGGTTGCCTGACGTCGACGGTGAATCAGAAACTGGTAAAACCGAAACTGCGTTCCTACAAGGCAAAATACCTTAAAATAGTTTTCCTACAGACTTGTCCTGGAACACATACCTGGAACAGATCATCCTTAAAGTGGGTCGAATCTCTTACACTATGTAAAGAAATGTCATGTAATACACTACAGTTCCACCATAATCAGAAGAAAGGCCTTGTAAGCCAATACGATCGACCTTTTTTCGAAATTTTTCTCCAGTATAATACAACCCGGCAACTCTACGAAACTGTAAAAAAACACAGAAGATAGATCTGCAGGCTTTCGTGGAACTGTTAATACCGCGATGTAGTTGCCACAACCTTTATGAATGATCTGAATCCGCGACGAACATTCCGATATGTGTATGCATGTATGTATGTATGTACGCATGCATGCATGCATGCGTGTATGTATGTATGTATGTATGTATGTATGTATGTATGTATGTATGTATGTATGTATGTATGTATGTATGTATGTATGTATGTATGTATGTATGTATGTATGTATGCATTATGTATGTATGCATGTATGTATGTATATATGTATGTATGTATGTATGTATGTATGTATGTATGTACAGCGAACACCCGCCTGAATGCCTAGGTAGCACCTGGCGGTCGTCCTACATTCCAAGGCAGCTTCCGCGCGTTTGAATAAATAAATCAATCATTAAATTACCCTATCAATTAATCAGGTTTATTATGACATAACAAGACAATGGCAAAACAAGAAATACACACATGAGAGCCCCAAGTACTAGACTGCCACGGTGAAAAATTCGTAAACAGGGGACGTGTGCTGGAGCCAACGTTTATACAAGCGGACTTTCTACACGCGGAAGTTCAAGCTGCAGCTTCAAGGCTGCGACGTAAAGGCTGCACTGCAACTGCAATACAGCCTTGAAGAACACCAGTCCGCTTGTCGAAACGTCGTATCCAGCGCACACCCCATGTTTAGGAATTTTTCATCGCAAGATTCCATCGCAGGCTTCAACGGGACCGTCGGTTAAGGCTGCAAAGAACTAATACAATTATTAGCAGCACTTTGAACAGTAACACGTAAATATAGGAATGCACATGCTAAAAGAAAAACAAAAATGCATGAAACAAAAGAAACAAATAATCTGATATATAAATACTGCATATAAAAACACAAATCTAATACAACTAACGAAAAAAAGCAAATCTAGTACAACTAAAAAAAGTAGATTAAAAACTTAACAAATACTATTTTAATGAATCCTTGATTGCTCTTAGTGAAGCTTTAGAATTTAGTGATGTGGGTAAATTATACCATAATGACATTGCACATATGTTTGAAGGCGATTTACCATAATTAATATGAAGCTTATCAAGCAAACAAGTTTTTGTTAGGCGCAAACCTGCTCGTGTTAATATTAACTAAAAGCTCAGGATGAATGAAATTACTAGAAAGTTGTTTTGCTATGTGTTTATACTGCAAGATACTTCGATTAAACCAATATAGGGTTTTAGCCGTTAAAATGTTGTTGCAACGAAGAGCGTCAGCGGTGCTACTGTCGCGACAGCATTGAAAAAAAGTTACACAATCTCCCACTAAAGGGAACCATGTGGGGATGCGAAGCAGCGCATGGGTCGACTTCCGTTCATCGCGGGCACCTTGCCCGATGTTAACGCGTCCTTGCAGCACACCATGAATTCTCTGTAGTTGCTGTTGCTGTTACTCGTACCGAACTCTTATTGCAGCACGCCACAAGGGAACACGTGAGTTCATCGGGCGTCTTCAGAATCTCGTTCCCCGACGCCATCACGTGATTTCTGAGAGAGTGTAAGGGGGACAGGGCAAAGCGTCTTACCCAGCCCCTTACATTGGCCCGAACGCGCTAGCGCGTGCCAGAGCATTCTGACTAGGATACAACGCGTTCATCGCGCGTCTCCAGAATCTCGTTTCCCGACGCCGTCACAAGGTTGCTGAGAGAGTGTAAGAGGGAGAGGCCACAGCGTCTTACCCAGCCATTGACAGAGGCCCGAACGTGCTAGTGCGTGCCAGCACACATGATTCCCTTTAGTGGGAGATTGCGTAATTTTTTGAAAACGGCGCCATTGCGCCGGCGCCATAGCACCGTTGCGAAGGAGAGTGCAACGCAGCGAGCTCATTGTATTATATACGAGCGCACAGCTGCGCCAGAGAGAGAGAACGGCAGAGGAGTGGAGAACGGGAGTGGAGAAAAGAATCAGAGGCTATCGCTCGCACCACCTGCGCCGGAAGAGGAGGAGGGGGAGACTTGGCGCACGCGCAGTGGTCTAGCGGACGGACCCCAATGGAGGGACGGACGCAGCCCCGAGCGAAAGCTGCTTCGCATCTAATAACGCGAAAACCTTGATTTCGTAGATGTTGTAGGGATTATAGATGACACTGATAAGTATCCCCCACGATGCGATGCCATAATTGATATGAAAATATGGAAAGCAAAATAAAGAGAAAGAAGTTCCTTATGAGAAAAAACTTAGAACCAGCTCCACTTCGCGGACACCGATGAACTAGCGATGCTAGTGGAATTCCCTTCGTCAGGGTAACACCTTTCTATCTTCTGCACGTCTTTAGGATATGTTGTATCACCGCTCTTTATCAAACAGTCTTTCTGAAGTTTGAGGCGATAGCAGAGTTTTATTACGTCTTCACAATACCACTCTTATACACAGGCTTACAAAGAAGATTCAAATGTTGCCGACTTCATTGTTAGTGCACCACTGGTGAGTAGTGGAATTTACGCGAATTCTGTGGCACATACCCGTTTACGATGATGATAAGTTTCTTATAGGCCGCACAGTGGCACATAACTGTTTGATGACTAGTTTTCTTCTCCATTCTTAGTTAACCAGCAGTGAGTAGTGGAATTTACCCAATTTCTGTAGCGCCTACCCATTTATGGTCAGCGTTCAACTGTTGCCTTCTTTATTTTTAGCGGACCAGTGGTGAGTAGTGGGATTTACCCAATTACTGTAGCACATACTGAGAGATGATGGCATGAGTCCGTGAGGAACATGACCAACAGGTCACGACCTACATAACACGACGAGCCTGTCGCGTACATGAAGACCATGGCCTCACCTTAACGCATTCCGCATACCCGCACACCTTGACCTCTGGTACTTGGGTATGCGCCACAGGTGAAATTCGAGGAAGAGGAGAAAACATTATCAAAGAAAACCCAGCCGTCGGCACGGTTGCCTAAGGTGGGCGGCGTCCCTACTCCGGAATGTCATCTGCCTGAGCTGACAACATGGTCCTGTTCATCAGATGTCGCTGGCCAAGAGCCGCGAAAATACTTCTGAACGTTTTAAAAACAACACTAATATTACTAATAACTACTCGGTTTCCAAGTGCCAACCCGTGATGTGATTACAACACACGCCGAAGTAGGAGGGGGCTCCGGAATTATTTTGACTACCTAGGCTTCCTTCAATCGCACCGATGTTTAAACACACAGGCGATTCTATTTCGCCCTCATCAAAATGTAACCATCGTGGCTGGGAATCGAACCCCGGGCGTCAAGTTTTGTAGCGCGACCCTTACGTGCTTAGCTACCCCGGCGGGTAATTCTAATATTCATTTTTAGTGGATTAGCAAGAGAAAGACATGCCGTTTGTTATAGTAGGTCATTTTATAGTAGCAGAGAAACGCTAAGAAACGGGGCGCAACGACCCTTAGCCAGCAACCACGCAGTGCAGATTGTACATAATTGTATTACTTGAGCCGTAGTGGTGACCGTTGCTAACATCAGCTGTGGTGGTGGTGTTTGTCTAACGTCCATCGCTGTTGCCTATCCATTCTTATATTATACTAAACATGACATGTCTACTCGAATGACTCGGCAAGCTCCCCGCCATGGTGGTCTAGTGGTAACGGTGCTCGACTGCTGACCCGAAGGTCGCTGGATCGAATCCCAGCCGCGGCGGCCGCATTTTCGATAGAGCCAAAATGCTTGAGGCCCGTGTACTTACATTTAGGTTCACGGTAAAGAACTCCAGGTATCCGAAATTTCAGAAGCCCTCCACTACGGCGTCCCTCGTAATCATATCGTGGTTTCGGGACGTAAAGCCCCAACAATTATTGACTCGACAAGCTGCAGTCCACGTTATTTTTACTCGCAGGAATGCGCCAACGAACGAGGCTCATGACATGCACATCTGCGCACCAGAGCGCCCACTTCGTAGTGTTGTAACACCAATGCCGACGTTACCCTGGAGCATAATCTACCATTTGGTGTCAACGTTGCCAATATGCGTGGTAAGGCCGCGATAGGCATAAAACTACTAAATTTACACAATGTCGTCGATCCCCCCATCGTAATAATTGGCTGGAAGCCAGCAAATGTGGCACGCGCATATCCTAGCTGACTGCTTGACATGAAATCGATTCCCACAGCGCCTGGCATCTCGCCCAATCTTACTGGTAAGTAGGCATCACTTTACTTTGAGCTCTGAAACTGTCGAGTCAGTACTTCCCACGTGCGAGTGCTCTCTCATCACCTTTACGTTCTCTCGAACACCCCAGCTCACACGGACGACGTCACCATTACATCGCCTGTAGTTGCCGCAGGGCTTCAGCTTTCCAGATTTATTCCCAAGAATTCTCGAGTACCATTTCCGGAGGTAGAGGCTCGTTTTAACCTCCGAGACACCACTTGATCGAGAGAAACGTGGCGGCACATCAATGGCCCTCCACCCTTTTGCGTTAACAAGGCGTAGACCACTTGCTTAGGAGCTGGACTATGTACTGGACTGAGGGTGGCCGTTGGTTGGATTTCAAAAGGAGCGAGATCTCGAGTTAAAATTAGCGAAAGAAGTCATTCCATTTATTGTTATTACGAAATTTGTAGCAAAATGAAACAGAAGCTGTATTATGAGTTGAGATATTAACATCAGTTTCGCCACAAAGTCAAAGCAGCGAAGGGGATACGAACAAATTACAAAGTCACAAAAAGAACAGCAAGCAGCACGATATTTTCAGCTAGCCCATGTAACGCAAAGGACTCACGAAAAGAACGCACATGCATACACAGGACAAGCGCAAACAACTGTCCCAGTTATGCGTGTTTAAGCGGTGCGCTACAACCCCACACTCTTAGATATTTCTGTTATATTCAAAACTGCGGCACCTGCAGTGGCCCCTCCGCGTCTCCTGGCGCGCGGCGGCGTTCGGCGCATTGGTTAGCCGGCGTTGCACATCACGTGTGGGTGCAGAAATTGGCCACTTTTTAGTGCATGTCTCAAGGGCTGTTTTCAAACAGAAGCAAAATCTGGGAGCATTGCTTTCAAGTGCGCCCTGTGGGCAGTCTCACGGGTGATACTGTACAAGCGGAAGAACCTCCGCGTTCTGCATACCGCCAGCGTTCAATGGTGTATATAAATAGCTCGTCGTTAGTATACCACACAACCGGTGGCGCGTGGCCGAGAATCCCGGTACCGCACATTGAATTTATTTTCTTCTGATTTATTTTGCTTTGTTGCTTTTATTTGTATATACATACATATTCATATCTGGGGCATGACGACGTTGGCAACGGCGACGGCAAAAATCAGACGAAAACGTCCATATAATTGCTATCGCAGTAATATTAAACAATGAGCAATACCATTTCAAGTTAAGGAATAAACAAGGCCAATAAAATAAATTTACGATGTTCGCATGCGAATGTAAAACTTATGGCATATGTTACCGGTGTTCAACCAATTTTGGAGCATAATTGTGTTGTGTGGGTCCCCGACAAAGTAACCTTGATTGACACAAAACCGAGCTGCCAGGTTCGGCTTCAGGCGGTACGGAAGGAGGGAGAGCTGCACTGCAACGGTAGCCTAACACAGAGTCGCACACCGGGCCTGTGCCACCCCCCCCCCCCCCCGCCATTATTTGCCGTGTAATACAGAGCCCAAGGTGACACTCGACCACATCTGCCTGGCCGGCCCCGCTTCTGTTCAAATAGGTGCGCCCCCCCCACCCCCCTCCCGAAAATTTCTGCATACGCCCATGCACTGCAATGAACGCTGAGCTTTGATGGGAATCCTTTCGGACCCGTCGTAATAAATTGAGTCTAAAATTCTTATATTGAATTCACAATAAGAAAACGAGAATTAGCAGGGAAACTGACTTATAGGAACCTCATTATATCTCAACACGTATTATTATAATTGCAAAATTCTGTAGTACCCTGCCAAGACACACGCCTACGCTAACCGCTTTCTTCTTTGGCCCTACAACTAAACAGCACACCGGGCTGACTGAAAAGCAAGTGCACTTCGGCTGAAACGACAGGACGACTTGAAAACAGTGTATTTTAAATGCAGACAATGAAAAACGTTGCTATTAATGCACCAGAAGTGAAGCTCAAAAGTAGCCAAAAAGTAGGCAAGCAGCCAACCTGAAATGTTCGTCGCCAGGCGAGGTCACGTAGCAGCCCATTTGGCGCAATGTAGCCTCCAACGGCAACCCTGACATACCATGACCTCAATGCCACGCTGATGAAGCGTCTTGGGATATCACAACGCGGCACCTGCAGTTCATTTTCAAGGAGGAATTTGGTGAAGGCGACTGTCATATTCGCTGCATCGAATTGCCGGTCATTTGTTGAGCACTCCTGAAACGAGAGCCAGACTTATTGTGTGCGCAGTGTCCCTGCGATGACTACCGCAGTCTGCCTTTGTGTGGTACTATATGGCTTAGATGATATGCGACTCGAGTGGTTAGCGCAGTCGCCAACCGTACCTGCGTCTGTTAGTGTCCGCCACCGATAGCCGCTGAGAGAGTCTCAGAGCCAGAAGACCGACTCTCACGTCTGGAGAAATGGTCAAACGATTCAGTATTTCACTTCAACTGTTGACGAGTCGTGGCAACCTGACCACCAACTTCGGCGAACAATGACTGCTCGCCTTCACACTAAATCTCAGTCAGCCTAATGACACGTCACGGCACTCCTTCTGGCACCGCGGTCGCCTTCGTTTACAAAGCAGTCATTGGACTGAGCTCTGTTCATGGCTAATGCAAGGGCTGCTTAGTAATGGCGGCATGCTCGGTTGGCCCTTGTTCAAGATGCCTGACCTTTGCTGTCAATCGCATCAGTGACACCCGTCCCTTCGTCGACAACGAAATCGAGCTGTCCATTCTCCATGCAATGGCCGATCAACCCAGCAATTGCCCAACAGCAATTCACACAGAGGACACCACTACCTGCGCGTACCATGGGCCCCGATCAATGAAGATATCGGACTAAGGCGCCTGCACAGGTGGGTATTCTTGATAGCCGCCACATCTGCAATGCAACAGGCCGAATTCTTGAGCTAATTCTTCCGGAATGCCAGTGTTTGTGGCTACTGAACTGTCGCTTAAAAGATGACGTGACATCCCTCGATCTATTTCTCCTGTAGCCGAACATAAGTTTATCTGGCGTCTGTACATTTCGGCCGCTCCCAACGTAGGACACGGTACTTGTTGGTTACCCGCAACACACGACGCCAAGAAATGATGTGCTGCCTGTGAAACAAATGAATGCCCATGATATCGCCACCGCTGGTCCACCTCTCATCACTACTCCAAGGACGCTCGCTGAAAGGGCCTGGAAATCACCCACCGAAAGTTCGAACACATGCTTGAGCCCGGCAATTTTTACGTGAAAGTGTTTCCTTTGTTTCTGACAAAAGCGTGCACCCAATTCGGCGACGGCGACAGCTGTGCTTGCAAGCCACGTGACGCAGCGCAACGAAACTGACGCCGGTTCAGCAACTGCTGCATCAGCCACCGGCAACCGCAGCACAGGGGAGGGTACGATGGGAGGAAGGGGGGGGGGAAGGAGTGCGTAAGTCAGCGCTGTGCGTAAGCGTGCAGCCGTCTACAATGCGTGGCCACCAACGGAACATCTACTGAGAGATCGCGCCCTTGTCCAACGCGTCAGTTGGCCTTCAACACAATTGATAGATGCCGTGAGATGGCAAGCTGCTTGTTGGGGTATGTCATGTTCTAAAGGATTCGGTCAAGATTCCATATCTGTGCCGTTATTTTAAAGGTGTATTGTAGTGGCTTTAATCTTGATTTCACAGCCTTTCCATTTTATATTTACGCTTATTGCTTAAACGGAACCGTATTAATAGTAAAAATGCATAGCTTACAACATCCAATTTACCTTGAAAGTGCCAAGGAAGCTGCAGCGGGAACACCATAGCAGGTGAAAATAATTTTCGAAGATGGAATGGCAGTCCATGGGTACTTCCTGTATATTCTTTTAATAATGCAGTGTACTGCTGCCCATACTGCAGCAGGAATGCATGTTAAACATATGCAGGCAAACACACACACACACACACACATATATATATATATATATATATATATATATATATATAAATGAAGGAAAGCAAATGATTTTTCAAGGGCTCGTTTATCTTTGTTAGACACAATATTAATGAGAACTAACAGACAATAACGCCAAGGAAAGTACAGGGGGTGTTATCTGTAGTACTTAGACTATAAATGTGAAGAAAGTAAAGTGGACGAAAAGATGACTTGCCGCCGGCAGGGACCGAACCTGCGACCTTCGAATAACGCGTCCGATGCTCTACCACTGAGCTACGGCGGCGGTCATCCTCCCGTCCACTTTCTGGGTTATATATGTTGATTTAAACCTAGGAGTGTTAGTCAGCGCCAATCGCAGCCATGGCGGCGAGTGTGGAACACTCTTTTTTTTGCCTGTTGGCGTCACGTAGCACGTGATGTTTTTTATACGAGTTGGCAGCTGACCAATAATCCCTCGCATACTACCTGAAGGCATTAAGTCTGCCAGGACGAGACCCTAGCTATGAATGAAGGAAAGCAAATGATTTTTCAAGGGCTCGTTTATCTTTGTTAGACACAATATTAATGAGAACTAACAGACTATAACGCCAAGGAAAGTACAGGGGGTGTTATCTGTAGTATTTAGACTATAAATGTGAAGAAAGTAAAGTGGACGAAAAGATGACTTGCCGCCGGCAGGGACCGAACCTGCGACCTTCGAATAACGCGTCCGATGCTCTACCACTGAGCTACGGCGGCGGTCATCCTCCCGTCCACTTTCTGGGGAATATATGTTGATTTAAACCTAGGAGTGTTAGTCAGCGCCAATCGCAGCCATGGCGGCGAGTGTGGAACACTCTTTTTTTTTGCCTGTTGGCGTCACGTAGCACGTGATGTTTTTTATACGAGTTGGCAGCTGACCAATAATCCCTCGCATACTACCTGAAGGCATTAAGTCTGCCAGGACGAGACCCTAGCTATGAATGAAGGAAAGCAAATGATTTTTCAAGGGCTCGTTTATCTTTGTTAGACACAATATTAATGAGAACTAACAGACAATAACGCCAAGGAAAGTACAGGGGGTGTTATCTGTAGTATTTAGACTATAAATGTGAAGAAAGTAAAGTGGACGAAAAGATGACTTGCCGCCGGAGGGGACCGAACCTGCGACCTTCGAATAACGCGTCCGATGCTCTACCACTGAGCTACGGCGGCGGTCATCCTCCCGTCCACTTTCTGGGGTATATATGTTGATTTAAACCTAGGAGTGTTAGTCAGCGCCAATCGCAGCCATGGCGGCGAGTGTGGAACACTCTTTCTTTTGCCTGTTGGCGTCACGTAGCACGTGATGTTTTTTATACGAGTTGGCAGCTGACCAATAATCCCTCGCATACTACCTGAAGGCATTAAGTCTGCCAGGACGAGACCCTAGCTATGAATGAAGGAAAGCAAATGATTTTTCAAGGGCTCGTTTATCTTTGTTAGACACAATATTAATGAGAACTAACAGACAATAACGCCAAGGAAAGTACAGGGGGTGTTATCTGTAGTATTTAGACTATAAATGTGAAGAAAGTAAAGTGGACGAAAAGATGACTTGCCGCCGGCAGGGACCGAACCTGCGACCTTCGAATAACGCGTCCGATGCTCTACCACTGAGCTACGGCGGCGGTCATTCTCCCGTCCACTTTCTGGGGTATATATGTTGATTTAAACCTAGGAGTGTTAGTCAGCGCCAATCGCAGCCATGGCGGCGAGTGTGGAACACTCTTTTTTTGCCTGTTGGCGTCACGTAGCACGTGATGTTTTTTATACGAGTTGGCAGCTGACCAATAATCCCTCGCATACTACCTGAAGGCATTAAGTCTGCCAGGACGAGACCCTAGCTATGAATGAAGGAAAGCAAATGATTTTTCAAGGGCTCGTTTATCTTTGTTAGACACAATATTAATGAGAACTAACAGACAATAACGCCAAGGAAAGTACAGGGGGTGTTATCTGTAGTATTTAGACTATAAATGTGAAGAAAGTAAAGTGGACGAAAAGATGACTTGCCGCCGGCAGGGACCGAACCTGCGACCTTCGAATAACGCGTCCGATGCTCTACCACTGAGCTACGGCGGCGTTCATCCTCCCGTCCACTTTCTGGGGTATATATGTTGATTTAAACCTAGGAGTGTTAGTCAGCGCCAATCGCAGCCATGGCGGCGAGTGTGGAACACTCTTTTTTTTTGCCTGTTGGCGTCACGTAGCACGTGATGTTTTTTATACGAGTTGGCAGCTGACCAATAATCCCTCGCATACTACCTGAAGGCATTAAGTCTGCCAGGACGAGCGTCCTGGTGGTAGAGCGCTCAGTGGTCAGTGGTAGAGCATCGAGCGCTCAGTGGTAGAGCATCGGACGCGTTATTCGAAGGTCGCAGGTTCGGTCCCTGCCGGCGGCAAGTCATCTTTTCGTCCACTTTACTTTCTTCACATTTATAGTCTAAATACTACAGATAACACCCCCTGTACTTTCCTTGGCGTTATTGTCTGTTAGTTCTCATTAATATTGTGTCTAACAAAGATAAACGAGCCCTTGAAAAATCATTTGCTTTCCTTCATTCATAGCTAGGGTCTCGTCCTGGCAGACTTAATGCCTTCAGGTAGTATGCGAGGGATTATTGGTCAGCTGCCAACTCGTATAAAAAACATCACGTGCTACGTGACGCCAACAGGCAAAAAAAAGAGTGTTCCACACTCGCCGCCATGGCTGCGATTGGCGCTGACTAACACTCCTAGGTTTAAATCAACATATATACCCCAGAAAGTGGACGGGAGGATGACCGCCGCCGTAGCTCAGTGGTAGAGCATCGGACGCGTTATTCGAAGGTCGCAGGTTCGGTCCCTGCCGGCGGCAAGTCATCTTTTCGTCCACTTTACTTTCTTCACATTTATAGTCTAAATACTACAGATAACACCCCCTGTACTTTCCTTGGCGTTATTGTCTGTTAGTTCTCATTAATATTGTGTCTAACAAAGATAAACGAGACCTTGAAAAATCATTTGCTTTCCTTCATTCATAGCTAGGGTCTCGTCCTGGCAGACTTAATGCCTTCAGGTAGTATGCGAGGGATTATTGGTCAGCTGCCAACTCGTATAAAAAAACATCACGTGCTACGTGACGCCAACAGGCAAAAAAAAAGAGTGTTCCACACTCGCCGCCATGGCTGCGATTGGCGCTGACTAACACTCCTAGGTTTAAATCAACATATATACCCCAGAAAGTGGACGGGAGGATGACCGCCGCCGTAGCTCAGTGGTAGAGCATCGGACGCGTTATTCGAAGGTCGCAGGTTCGGTCCCTGCCGGCGGCAAGTCATCTTTTCGTCCACTTTACTTTCTTCACATTTATAGTCTAAATACTACAGATAACACCCCCTGTACTTTCCTTGGCGTTATTGTCTGTTAGTTCTCATATATATATATATATATATATATATATATATATATATATATATATAGTGAAATCAATTACTTCAGTTGTGACTTCAGTTACATCCTTCGAAGACGGCTGGACCGCCAGCCGAAACTGTTAGGATAAAGTAAATATTTGTTTAGTTTCCTGTATTGTAGTACGAAGATTTTCACAATTTTTATTACTGTAGGCAGAACTACTCTTTAGCCCTATATATATATATATATATATATATATATATATATATATATATATATGTGTGTGTGTGTGTGTGTGTGTGTGTGTGTGTGTGTGTGTGTGTGTGTGTGTGTGCAATTACTCACCGATACACGGGTCCATATTCCTGTGCCCATTTTATGGCTGTGGAGCAATGGAAGTCAGCTTTGTGCATTTCCTGGTGTCCAGTCAGCGAGGCCCCAGGGACTGCGGGAGGCAGCCGGGTACCTGGTGGGGGGCTTTCCCGCAACCATCGCCAAAGTAAGAGCAGCCATGAAAGCGACAGCACGGCCGTGCTAATAAGCACTCCAGGGGTGAAGTAGTAGACGCCAAACATTCCCGTGACGCAAAGCTTAGTCGGCTAGCCTAATGAAACAAAATGAAAGTCCAGATTACAGCTATGGCATGCTGACGAGGCGAAGCAAAATACGACAATCAACACAAAAGAAGTTGCTGGCACTGGAAAGACAAAAAAACGCCAGGCCTGCGCTGAAACCGCAGCACAGTCACAGCAAAAGCTAGAAGAGCGGCGTTTCTAAAGCACCGTTGTAAACTCTCTTGAGGCTATTAATACATGTACACTAGCAAGGTTCCCACTACGCCATAAATCGCAATTTTTGTGAAGTTCGGAAGCACCTATAAGCCATTATCCGTCATTTTGCGGAGAAGCGAGACACCAGCTGCACGTCTGTAAGGCATTATGTGCACTTTGTTGACGCGACGACTGATGACGATGAAGAATTATGGCTCAGCCCTTTGTAATGGGTTGGAAGCTTTAAGCGGCCCACCAGTTATGTAATTTGCATTGGGTGACGCCCAGTCGCTATTTCCCTCACCCGTCATGCTGTATACCATATGTTGACGTGGGAGAGAGATGAGGGGGGGGGGGACGAAGAACTTTACTGAGACCCCGAGGAAATGGATCATGCCCTTATGGGCTTCCTTGGCGACCAATACAAGTGCACTTGCGAGGAACCCACTATGCTATAAATTATTGTAATTTTGGAGAAGTAGGAAAGTGGGCATTATGCCATTTTTCGTCATTCTACGGAGAGCCGTGGTACCTGCTGAACGCATGTAAGGCATTATGCGCACTTTGTTGATGCTGTGCCTGATGACGACGAAGAATTATGGCGGAGCCTTTTGTAATGGGTTGGAAGTATTGAACAACCTTCTCGTTGCGCAATTCGCATTGTGTGACGCCTGATTACAGAATTCGCGTTGTGCTACGCTTGGTGTTTATTTTACTCTTGTACCACGCTATATTGCATATGGTAATGCGGTTCCTTCCCGACATGAAGCCTGTATAGGACCTTTTTGCAAAGCAGTTTCAAGCACCGGCATCGCTCAGTGGTTGAATACTGGGCTCCCACGCAGAGGACCCAGGTTGGAACCTCGTTCCATCCTAGAATTGTTTTCCTATTTCGTTTTTTTCTTATTTCGAGCGATAGTGGTTACGGACACCGGGGGCGGCGGAAAACTACGGCGCCGAAAACGGCCGGTGAAGTGATCTCATAACAGCTTTCGCTGTAAAATTGTAAACTTGCATCTTTGTGCAATGACAGAAAGTGGACATGCTCAGAGACAATCAAGCCATCTGATAAGATGTCCTCACACCCGCATCTAGGACACATAGCACGAGATGGGTTGTTTTTTCTGAGAGCGAAGCCGCTCCGGCCTGATTGCACGTAAGAGTGGGAGTTTCCACGTTTAGCTTACCTTTGCTTGCTTATATGATGACACTGGTTTCAAACATTGTTTATTCTTGAGGCATCCCACGCGGTCACTCGGAGTTGAAATATCACCGTGGAACGAAAACTATATATTTAAGAATCGGCGTCCACATTTCAGTCATTGTGGAAATCAGAATCGATATTTTTTTCAAAACCTGACGTGAAATTCCATTCAGAAGTGACCGATATATGGGATACGGGAAAGGCATTCTTTCAAATGACCACGTCAGGTGGCACATAGTTATAATTATCTCCGCCCGCCCCCACCCTTCCGCTCCACTCCCACCACATGCATTGTCCCGGCTCTTGTGGGAATGAATTTCGTGACTGTGGCCCGCTCGCTGAGGCAAGCTTGAGACCACTGCCATAGCCACATCGTCAGTAGGTTCTAATCATAGGCAAATGAAAGGCACGAATGTCAACTACGTACACCTGGTTTGCTACCCAATAAAAACGTTGGTATCATTGAACGGGTCAGGACAAAGCAGAGATAACACAAGTTAACAAGACACTCGCGCTTACTTGTGTCCCATCCGTATTGTTCTCTCGAGACCGGCACTTCACGCACTTAACATGATTCGAAACCAGCTCGCCCAAGTGTCGACGTCACTGAACTAGCAACGCTACACTGGCAAAGATGAACAACATCGAGGGTTTAACGTGCCAAAACCACGATACCATTGTGAAGGACGCCGTAGTGGATAGCTGCGGAAAGTTTGACCCCCAGGGGTTCTTTAACGTGCACCAAAATGTAAGCACACGGCTCTCCAGCAATTTAGCCTCTACCGAAAACGCGGCCGCCGCCGCCGGGATTTCATCCCGCGGCCTGCGGGTCAGCAGTCGAGCGCCGTAACCACTATACCACCGTGGCGAGTGCACACTGGCAAAGAAGTTTAGGTTAAAAAGTAAGGTTTGAAATGTATGCATTGCTCTCGACGCAACCAAAAACAAAGCGCGAATAAAAACATTTTCCACAAAAAAGAGTTTTAATCTCGTCATAACTACAGTTTTCTGAGATTCTTAGCGCTTAACAAATATTTCTATTGTTTCCCAAGAAGCCATGCGGTTGGTATTCACATTTACAGCCCATATTCAGAGGATTGGAAACCCGAGGAAGCTTTTGAAGTAGCTTTCGGGCATTGAATCGATACGGGTGGTTGAGCAAAAACTTCGCGCTTCGATAATATTGGCTTATGAAAGAAGCCGGCTAACATATAGACACTTACATTGAAAGGTGTTGCCACTAACAAAGGAGGCCCGGCAAACTGATGCTCCCAGCTAGCGAGGTAAGCCTGCTCACTAAATGACCTTGTTTATATTTGTTGTCGGCTTTGCAGCTCTTGGCAGCTGTGTGGTACATTGACCTGCGATGTGAAACAGGTGCTTTGAGTGTTCCAGCGTTCCTCTTATGCTTAGAATCATGGTACATGCGATGGAATGGCGGCGGGACCTACTACACACCTTGCAGGCCAATGGTGGGCTTGATAATCTAACTATCCTGTTCAAAAAAAATCGACAGTGTTGCCTACAAGTGCAACCACAGGCGGGCTTGTAGCCCAGAACAAAGCTCTTCAATTCTCTCATGACGAGAGCTTTCAACTGGCTGTTCGTCTCCAGCCATTACGAGCTGGGTACAAGGAGCGTGAAATGCGCTGTTTTTTTTTTTTCATTACCAGCATACGGCTCCACGATGTGGAAAATACTCCGTCCAATGATGAAAAAACTTCGTGGATTAGGTGAGCAATGTTAAGCAGCAAACAATAACGGAAACACAAATAAATTCCCGGCATTGCGAAGCTGCCTTTTCATATCGTGGTTTTGGGACGTTAAACCCCAGATATTATTAAGCTGGATTTTGCTAAAATTGAGGGGCACTGATGTCGGCATCATTTAGGGTGGCGACAACTGTAACAGAACTGCCATGTTGTGCCGGAGCACACAGGCGCGCGCTGTGGCAGACGCCATGAATGTGACGTCTGAGTTCGTTTTATTTCTGCACTTTCATGCGCGTGTCTGTTACCATGTTTGTCACTTTAAGAAGAGGCCGTCTGCGTCATCGACTTCGGCCCAATATGGCACCGCCAAAGATGTCACCACCCTGCTCCCGTCGGATGCGGCGTTAACTTCGGGGCACACTTATGCAGACAGACAGGTCGCATCATCTCGCGGCATTGTATGAAACGCCGGTTTGGAGATGTTTTCAAACTTAGGATTGCAAAACAATGTTCAATAAACCCTGCTTTTCGCAGGACCTTAGCTTTTGCTTCTTCATTACATAGCCTAGTTCACACTAGCAGCCATGTGAGCGCGTCCACATTAGTAGGCGCACCGCGATTGCTGCACCTAAAGTCACTGGAACGTTACACTGAATTTAGCCGTACCGTCTTTAATGAGAAGTCACAGTCTTTTACATGCGTAGCAGCTCTTTGACTAGCATGTGTAACGCTGTCCGTCCGTCCGCACAAACCCGAGGCAACGCGCTTCCCTCGGCGCAGGTGTTGGAGCGGTGCCAAGTAGGTCACGCCGCAGCTGGGCGATGACGTCACGCACCCCTCGCACGCTTCCCTCGCAGGTGCGCGCGTACGTCACTCTCTCCCTCACCCGCCGGAGCGCCGCAGCTGCCTGCTCGAACGCCCGCTCGTTTCCCGTGTCCTCGTTTCAAACAAGCGTTTACACTAGTAAACGCTAGTGTAAATGTTTCCCTTCAAACGAATCTTCCAGCGCTCACCGCAGCACCCGCGTTAGCGCCGTTCAACCCGTGACGCCACCCGTGGGCAACGCTGCTGCTTCGCATCCCATCAGCGTTCCCTTCGGGGAGATAATACACTACAATACACAATACACGGGGAGATGGTCCAATTTTGTCCAATACGTCTCGTCAACGTATCGCATTTGTGCTTTTTATAGCCATGTGTTTAGTTGTTATTTGGACTCGCCATGGGTCGTACGCCTGTCGTGCGTTCCACAGAGGAGCACTGACACTACGAGGAACGTCGATGCGCTCGGAGGCGCGAGCGTGCGAGTTGCTGTCGAGACAATAGACAGTTATAGTTTAGCGTTAGCGTGATAGCGGGGTTTAAGGGAATAGCGTTACCGTGCCGCAAACGTTGGTTGCAGAAAGCGTGTTTTAGTTTAGCGGGATAGCGTTTACGTGCCCAAGCCGGGATGGTGGCGCCACCTAGCGAAGGGTGAATGCGTTAAAAAAAGTGGAAAGAACAATACCGAGAATGCTCGCCTGTATCCCCGCACGCAGCAATATTCCTCCTTTTTTTAGTGAAAATAAAAGTAAATAAATATGAACTAAGCACCAAAAGCAAAAATTTCATGTTGCAGACTTGTGTACACCGATCTTCTAGTTAGGCCTAGCGACGTTTGAAATGGGAAACGATCTCAAAAACTACGCTAAGTTATCCGTAATACCGTGTCGTCGAAGCTACCTGAAGGCAAGCGAAGCCATTTAGCACAGTCGTTTGCTACGAAAGAAGTGGATCCGTCCACATCAACGCTAAGTTCAGTTCGAAGCGGGCGTCGAAAACCGCCGCCATGTTTTACGTACACTACGTTAACCACGCAAACACGCTAACGCTAAATCTGACAAATAGCGTGCGCACGGTAAACACTACGGGTCGTTTACGGTACTGCGCATGCGCACTTCGATCCCGCTATTCCGGTAAGCCCGCTATTCCGCTAAACCCGCTAAACTATAACTGTCTAATGCCACCTACGACGACCGGGCAAGTGAAGCCAAACGCTCGCGCGATGCCTGGCCGTCTCCAGCTTGGCTGGTCTTCCCCTCTTCACGGACTCTTCGAAAGGATACATTTTGGAAGCGCCAAATTCTAACGCGAGAGCGTTAAAGAGTTCGTTTCGCAGACATTCTGCTGTCGACGTCGGCCTCGTTAATTGTCAGCGAAGAATAAGCGTTGTCCGTGAGGGAGAATTCGAGATATATGCAAGTAAATGAATACTAAAAGTACCTTCTGCTCGAGTAAGAATGAAACTCAGGCCTTTTGCTTGGAAAGCAGGTGTTCTAACACAGAGCCACGCCATTCCTTGGAACTGCTTCCGAAAAATAAAAATCCCATTCGAATGTCATGTAATGCGAGCAGTCTCCTTAACTGATGTAATTTTGCGTGGCAGAAGCGTAGAATCGCGCCATGCGTGAAGGCATGCGCATTGCATAACAACTAAGGGGTTTAGAGGCCGACCCAATGCAATCGCTCAGACATATTTTATTATCAGCAGCAAAAGCATCAGCAAAGTAAGCAGGTACGTAAGTTGAAGCTTTGCCTTTCGGACGCGTAGTCGGTACTTCGCTGATTCGCAAAAGGAATACTTATGATGTAGTGGGTATTTCGCAGCTCAACTTGCAGTGCGCATTGTGAGATTGGCTAATGTAACGTGCACAGACGTTCCTTTCGTTGCGCCAAGGTGAAGGTGTCTACGGGGCGAACGGGGCCCGATTACGCTGTCGTGTTCTACTCTTAAGGGGAACCTGAAGCGTCCAACTTTAGTTTTTTTTACCGCACATCAAGAATCCTTACCTCAAGCCTTCGTGGACGGCGCGCGTTCTTCCTTCGATATGTACGCCATCTGCTTTTTGATATGAGACACTGGTGCTTTGGTGACTGCTAAAATTTAAAGCAACAACAGTGAAGTTTGAGGCACTTTCATAAATTATGGTGGATTCAGTCTGCAGTGATGTACTGTGCGACTTCGAATCCATTAGACTAGCTATATCAGTGCATTATGTAGTATTGGGATCAGGCAGATGGGTTAACTGTTTTTCCCGAAAGTATAACGCAGGTCTACTCAAACGGCTGCATTGTTGTGATAAAAGTAATATTTATTGTGCTCGTTCCACGCATGGGCACAATAATGGCGACTGCATGTGTTTTTTTGTTATGAGACTTCACCTGGCCAGTAGGAAACACTTCGAACGAGAGCATGTTATGCATTACTCTACAATTCCTCGTCGGCATGTCACAACCGCAACGAAGGCGCGGATCGTGTACCCCGGCTGCTTTTTGCAGCGAAAGTGATTGTTGTTACATCATTCAGGCCTAAACTTGTAATCTAAACAGTTTTTAACTGCACTGACAAGCATCGGAATTGCGGCCAAATCAAAGAGGACCGAAAAAGTCACGCGTGTGTCTCATGTAATCTGTGGCCACACAAGAAATATTTCGTTGTACTTACACCACTATCCAAGAATTCGTACAGGGTACGATGGCACGCGCGGTACCACCGGTCACGTTCTACCGGGAGCAAGACTTTCTGTTCTGGTCGAGTGCCTTGTTCAGCACCCCAAACGGCCACCGTCACGAGCAAAAGTGCCCGTATGACAGCACATGAGATGTAATAATGCGCTTGAAAGAAGGCATAGAAAATAATATTATGAACTCGTATGAAACCGCAGCATGAATGCCTCTGGAATACGACACGCGATGAAATGCATGGAAGGTCAATGGCTGAAAATATTTTTAGAAGTTTTCAGCCTGCCTTTGCTGAATAGCGTACAACTAGAGTGAATGGATAGCATGAAAAAGCTAGCTGATTTTGCATTTTGAGGACTGTATTTGAATAGTAAAAAAGAAAAAGCAGGAAAATAGTGATTTATTACAAATTGAAAGGTGTCTCTCTTTAGTGCGCTGATGATCGCAGAACCTAATTTTGCAAATGTAGATATGTGCGCAGTCTTGTCTGGAATTGTTATTCTTTTATTGCGATAACAATCAGATGGACACTCTCGATGGGTTCTTGCCGTCGGCATCGCCGTCATATCCCGTATAAAGGGGAAATCGATAACATCACCTTGCGCATCGTGTGTTTTACCTGCGAGTAAAAGCTCGCGAGCGCTTGCGACGAACGTGACTGAAACCAAGAAACGAGCCGGTCATCTCCGTCGCACGGAGGTCGCATGTGACAACATAATCCCTCGCGCGAAGCCTGCCGTCAATCGCTCCTCAAGCCCTTTAACGGTGGTTCCCGACAACTGAGCCGCGCGGGGCCGGCAGAACGCGCTAGCTGAGGAACGAGGTGCAAAAGGGGCGGCGCTCTCGATTCCAGCAGTTCTCGCCACTTCGCGTTGAGATGACATACTGCAGAAAAACTCCTTTATCTGGAGAAACCGTATCCTCTTATACCACGGGGGTAAAAGTAAATACTATTAGGGGTAAACGTAAATGCATCACAATGCTAATGCGAATGATTTTGCGGGAATCGTACACAGGCGCGCAAAACAGTTAGCGGCAGCTTCATGTGATCGGACACGAACATATTGACAGCCGGCGGTGATTTTCAGGCGATAAATACGGTCTGTCTGAGCCATGCGACAGACACATGCCGTGTTTCAATTTTCTGCTCCGGAAAAGATGGTACGCGAGTAAAAACCGTAGAACGCTCCCAGTTATGCACGCAACGTTATGGTTGACCTGGAAAGCATGCAATATTCTGCAGTTACATTTATGCGGAAAATTCACAGCGATAGCGCTTGTAAAATTAAGTTATCATGTAGTCTTCGTACTTCCAACCAGTGAGAGAATTAGAGCGTGAATTCGCGTTTAGATAGTATTGACCGATGAAACTAACGGAATAATGCTTTACCGCCTTACACTGAGAGACGCTGCCTCCAACGGAAGATGCCTGATTCTCTAATGCTCCTACCTATAATAGAATGCATTCTAAGTTACCTTGTTATCATTTTACAGTGAAAGCTGTTATGCGATCATTTCAATGGCTGATCATTTCAACGGCCGGCGGCGGCAGCGGTTGTCCCTCGCCAGTGTCCGTAACCGCTATCACGCAAAAAAAAAAAACGAAATAAGAAAGAAAATGTCCAGGGTGGAACGGGGTTAGAACCTGGGCCGTCTGCATGGGAGCCCAGCACTCTAACTCAGAACCATGCTGGTGCTTAAAACTGCTTTGCAAAAAGACCCTATACAGGTTTCATCTCGGGAAGGAACCATATTAACATATGTAATGTAGCGTGGTAGAAGAGTAAAATAAGAACCAGGCGTCACACAATACGATTTACGCAACGAGTGGGTTGTTGAATGCTTCCAACCCATTACAAAGCGCTGTGCTATAATTCTTCATCGTAATCGTGCACAGCATCAACAAAGTGCACATAACTCCTTACAGGTGTTTTTCGGGTACCACGGTTCTCCTCAGCATGACGAAAAATGGCATAGTGGCTGCTTCCCTACTTCACAAAAATTATGATGATTTATAGTGTAGGGGATAACTCGCAAATGCACGTCTATTGGTTGCCAAGGAGGCCCCCATGATTCATTCCATCAGGGTCTCAATAAAGTTCTCTCTCCCTGTCATTCTCACGTTAACGTATGTCATATAGCGTGGTAGGAGAGTGAAATAGCGACCGGAAGTCACAGAATGCGAATTTCGTTACTAGTGGGTCGTTGACAGCTCCCAATCCATTACAAAGGGCTCAGCCATAATTCTTCATCGCCACCAGTCGTCGCATCAAAAAAGCGCACATAACGCCTCACAGATGTGTAGCAGGTATCTGGCTTCTCCGCAAAATGACGAATAATGGCGTAGTGGGTGCTTCTCAACTTCACTAGAATTATCATTTATGGCGTAGTGGGTACCCTGCAGTTGTAATTGTATTAGTAGCCCAAGAAAGTTTACAACGGCCTCTAGAAATGCCGCTCTTTCAACTTTCACTGTGAACTGTGCTGCGCTTTCCGCTCAGGCTGGCGTTTTTAAATGGGAGGAATTTCTTAGCGAACCTTCGGCATTAGAGCGTTTATATCTATCTATCTATCTATCTATCTATCTATCTATCTATCTATCTATCTATCTATCTATCTATCTATCTATCTATCTATCTATCTATCTATCTATCTATCTATCTATCTATCTATCTATCTATCTATCTATCTATCTATCTATCTATCTATCTAGCCGCCTACGTCTGGGTGCTCTCATGAACGCCACATTAATTTGGTGTAGACGAATATTGGCATGAGAGGGTAGGAGGATTTCACGAATATGACAGCCTGGTCAGGAGATGAATAAATGTAAAAATCATGCCACGTACGTCGTCAAACTCCTTGATCCAGACACGTGTGGCACATACCCGATTACCACAGGCCGCGTCGTACCGGTATGCATCACAGGTGATAAACAGTTTATATCTACCCACAAACGGTGAGAACAGACATTTCCAATTTAAATGAGAGAGCGTTAAGAAAAACCGACATCGGCAGCGTTGACACTACGAATGGAAAGAATAAGAATTAGGATGCGAGCAGGAATCGAACCTAATCATTCTGCGTGGCAATCAAGTAGTCTACCACAGAGCCACGCCAGGTTATAAACTGGTTTGGAAAAACAGCCTATGCAGGCGTAATGGCGGTGCAACCTCTATTGTGTTTTTGGTGTTGGCTATTTATTTTTTAGATGAAAGCAATAAACACTACTACTCTTACGATAGGTACTCTTACGATAGATGTGTCGTAGGAGATTAACGTCTGTGGTTCCAGTGTTGGCTCCGCTTTTACAGCAGTCTAATAAAGATTACATGTGTATTCCTATGATTCAGCAAGCTGTACTGAAGCGTTGCTTGACCCCGGTGGAATACATTAGGTAAAGTTACGTGTGATATTCCCATGATTGCACCATAAAGTGCACTTAGTTTCCATAACACTGACGTATCTACTCTAACGTGAGGGCTGACGTTACGTCGCACCATAAGTTACCCATTAAACGCCAGTGTTGTCGACGTGCCTGGTAAGCCCGCGATGTGCACATAGCTGCTACATCTACAAAAACGCGTAGATCAACCTAGTAACGCTTGGCTCAAAGCCATAAAATACAGCGTAGAAGTACTTGCTGACTGCTTCGCATGAAACAGATTCCCACAGCGCGTGGGATCTGCCGAATTTTTTGGTCCGCCTTGGACTAGTTCGTGATTTTTTTTCTGTGCTTGCTCCTGGCAGCTGTGCGGCACACTTATTCGCGAGCTAAGGCAGGAGCGTTTGGCCGTTGCAGCATGTTTGTTCAGCTTAAACTTATGGTGAATTTTATATACTGGCGTTTGCACTAACTACGCTGTTTTCAGAGCAATGGTGCGTTTATAAACGAACTATCATTTCAAGAAAACATGGACAAAATCTGCTACAATCGCAACCAAAGACGGCACGTACGCCTGTCCAAATCTCAATACATGGGTCATAGCGAAACCTTTCAATTAGCCGCATGCCTCCAGCCAAAACAAACGGAGCAGAAGGAGCATGAAATGTACCGTTTGTTTATCGTGATCAACGTAGAGCTCGACACTATAAAAAATACTTAGAACAGTAGCGCAAAGAAGCACACGAAAGGCGAATGATCAAGGCGGGATGCTGACAACTCAGTGTTTATTGCACGTGATTGCATTAGGTGAGTATTTGTCGACCTAGAAACATAATTAGGACAAATTACCTAAACATCATTAACGAAAAAATTAGTAGTGGATACTACAGTATACAGGGAACAATATGCACTTGACGTGCTTCTCGTAACGACGTTCCTCTTTTTTTTTTTAAGTCGTGGTGCGTGATATTTGGGACACCATGTAGAGTGTGGCGTTCTATACAGGAGCTAATGCATAAAAAACATAACTTCAATCAGACAGCTGTCGTCCACCATTTTAATCTAATTTCTTCCCTCACTTCTCCCCCAGTTCCACTTCATCTTCTATTGTGCACTTATTGCAAACCGCTTCACTCCTCCTGACTTCTTTGATTACATGTATGACATCTGGTTCAGACGCAGGTGCTTGGTGACTGGTAAACCACTTTTGGGAAGCGTTATGATGGTTGTATGTAATTTTCTATTACTGATAGATCATCGGGCTAATACGAAACACCTTGAGCGACAGCACGTATTGTATTTTTGTGTGATCCCTTACCCTCACGTCACGGCAAACGTGAAGGCGCAAATATGGCAGCCACCTCGCTTTTGCCATCGAATACGATCGTTTAACTGCATGATTGAACAATTGTAATGCATGAAGTGTGTCGAAACGGAAGAGGCCCGAAAAAAAAAAAAACGTGGAGCAGGCAGCGGCGAGTCGGGGGCCCCAGCGGGTCCTCGCCGGCTAGTCCTTGAGGACTTCAATAAAGTTATTGGCCTGCCTGTCTGTCTGTCTTGGTTCCGCTAGGTGGTGGGATCAAATTTTTATTTTATTAATTTTTTATTTTCTATTTTTAATCGAAATTTTAGTACATTTCGTACTTTTATCTAATTTATCGCTATTGGCCTGGGACACTTAGGTGGTGCAGGCAGGGCGTAGATATTTTTTTAAATTTAAATTTGATTTGTATTTCGCCCAACTCCACTTTAACATAATGTCTGTCTGTCTGTCTGTCTGTCTGTCTGTCTGTCTGTCTGTCTGTCTGTCTGTCTGTGTAAAGATTTATTGGCTAGCTTTTTTGAGTAGCTTTGACATAAAGATTTATTGAGACGCTTATCTCGTCCTATGACTGGTGAGGCTTTAGGACTGCTGTAGTCCTGCAAGCCTCACGAGTATTCCTCTCTATCTGTTTAAACCACCTTGTGTTTTTCAGAGCTAGTGAACCTTTGCTAGCTACACTGCTTTCCAGTGCCGTTTGTGAACAAATTTCTCATGTAAGCGGCTTTGTGACTACTTCTTCTTTCACGAGACATAAGCCTAAATACACCGCTAAATACACTCCGTGCCCGTAAAAATGTTCTCCCGTAGGATACGCGCGCTCTTATCCCACCGTGTGGCTGTTCTCTCCCCCTTCACCCTACTAGGGCGGAGGAAGTCGTGCTTAGGAGGCTTCGGGCAGGGGTGGCGCTTAAACCAGCTATTCTCTCAACATGGAACTGGTCGCATTTACCAGTTGGTGATACATGCCCGTACTATTCTGTTCCGGTGATGCAAGCAGATGCATACCACCTTATATGGACATGCCAAGGATTACAGACGGAACGCTCCCGTCATCTACGGCAAGCTGGTCTTCGCTACAGTGACACAAACAGTTATGACCGATGGATACATGACAACACATTCCACAAGACACTTCTTCACTTCATACACAACCCCGGCCTAACGGCGCACATTTAACACAAATATACCCAACTGTAAGGACCGAGTGGTGGTTCGTCACGTTTGCGAGTGCGTGGCTCAACGGAACAGGCGACAAGAGAATACGCACGAATGAGTTTGGATCAACATTTATAGGGACAAGGTATGCTAGGGACGATCACGGAGAACAAGCACAGAGATAAACACACAAATTAATATGAACGTCCTAACCGCGGAATGTCCGATCGAGGGTACAGAAAAAACATCTCACGACTTGTAGATGTTGGAGGGTCAGTCCACATGCGGCGACGAGTGTCGTTGAACGCAAGCCCAGGCACGCAGGTGACACGTCCCGTGTGTTTCACGGCAGGATGACAAGGCCTCCGTAAGGCCTCCCGTTTGATCACGGCCTTGCGCCGTCCCAGGTGGCGACGGTGTTCAGGAACTCATGACGCCTGCCCGCCGACACAGCAGGAGCCGCGCCCTGTACCGGTAGCCTCAGGCAGGTAGCTCGGCTCCCTAGGTCTCACCGAGAACAGGCAGGAGGAGCTCCCCGGACAGCGCCCTGGTCCGGCACGTCCTCGCTGGAGCCACCGCCAACGCCCGAACCACCAGGCAAGCACCAGTCCTCGCTGAGCACGGCCACGACGAACTTCTCGGACAGCGCCCTGGTCCGGCGTGTCCTACGGCTAGCTTCGCTCAGCCGTCTGCGCGTTCCACACGCGCCTCTCTTCTTTTTCGTCTTCTTTTTTCTTGTGCTGCCGCCGCGCGTGCCACCTGTCCCTGGCTCGCCTTCATGTCGCCGTCGTCTTCACCCTCACAATTCCGCACAAACATCTCAAAATTACACCAAAAATTCCCAAACATATAAATTTCTTTCAGAAATTCCCTTCATTCATTACAATTATCCCCCCACTCAAGAAAGTTGTTCGGCACAACAACTTTTCCACGATCATGAAGTCCAACAACACAATAATGCTATTTACATGAAGTCGCACATGTTTTGCGATAGTTCTGAGCAAATGTAACACAACTTTGTTCGAAAGGACCCTATCGGTGATGGGGTTGGATTTCCCTTTCTTCATATCTCTTGAGGAGGTTAGCGTGAAATAAGCTAACTCGCGAACCCAGGTCTACTAGATAATCCCAGTCGTTGCGTCTCTCGACGACTGTAAAGGGACCTTTCAATGTGAGGAGTAGCCTATTTTTCTCCGATGGAAGGAGCAGCAACACTCTATCGCCTGCATACAGCTCTCGAGGTCTTTTCGTTCTGTCATCATACTTCTTTTGTGAAGCTTTTGCTTTCTGGACCTCTTCTTGGGCAATCTTGCAGGTGTTCTGCAACCTCTCTTGTAGCTTGGTGGCATATTCGTATATCGTCTTGGTCTCAGCATCGAGGTTGTCGCTTGTCCACAGTTCCTTGAGGATGGACATTGGGCCACGTACAAATCTTCCGTACAGGAGGTCAAATGGTGAAAAGCCAAGGCTCGCTTGTGGGACCTCACGATAAGCAAAGAGTAGTGGAGCCAAGTACCTGTCCCATTGTTTAGGGCACTCCTGACACATTCGCCTAATCATCTGCTTGAGTGTCCTATTGACGTTTTCAACAAGCCCGTTCACCATGCTGTGATAAGGCATCGTGGGAAGTTGTCTAAATGACAGTAGTCGTCTCAGATCTTGTATCAGGCCAGATGTGAAAGATTTGCCACGGTCGCTCACTATTTCCCGTGGGACCCCAACGCGAGCGAACATTTCTAGTAGCGCTTCCGCTACTCGCTCCGTTTCAACACTCGGCAAGGCTACCGCATCTGGGTAGCGCGTGGCAAGGTCTATCATCGTTAGAACGTATCTATTTCCTTTTTGCGAAGTTGGGGACAGAGGACCGATAATATCAATCGCGACTCGGTGGAATGGAGTCTCGATTATGGGCATATTCCCCAAAGGCACACGACCCACGAGGTGCTTTGGTACTGTTCTCTGACATATGTCACACGATTTTACAAAGCGTGTGATATCCGCTTGTACTCCAGGCCAATAAAACTCTTCAAGAACACGGTCTACTGTCCTCTTTTGCCCCTGATGTCCAGCGAGCAATCCCTCGTGTGCCATCTTCATTACTGTGGCGCGTAGCTTCTTCGGAACCACCAGTTGTTCGAAGTGTCGCTGTTCGGCAGTCTGGTAATGCCGGAAAAGGATGCCATGGACCAGCACGAACTTGGTAGTAGCTCGTTTCTTGGACGTTGTTGTTTGGTCCAATGCTTGGAAACAAGCCTCCAGTGTCTGATCCGTGCCCTGCAATTGCCGAAGTTCTTCCGGGCTGACGTTTAAGGCGTCAACTTGCGGTGCGGTTAAGTTTTGCAGTTTTCCCCTCTTTCCTGTAGCAACCGTCACTTCCTTTGATTTGCTACGCTTTGTCGCTGTCTCTGTCACTTTCTCACTCGGTGCATCTGTTTGCTTGAAATCAGGATCTGCAATCAGGACAGCACCTTTGATGTTGCCAAGGATAACATCGTACAGAGGGTTCTCCATGCAAACAGCACGAGCAACTCCCCTGAAAAACGGTGAATCAATAAATACGTCGGCCTCTGGCAGACACTTTTCCGACCGGTCTAGTAAGCGTATAATGCGTGTGTTGCCAGTTAGCTTGTTGTCGGGAACCAGTGAGCGTTTTACTACAACCGTGCTGCAGCCGGTATCTCGGAGGACAGTCACCAAGTTGCCTTCAAGACGACCCGTGACCGTCGTCATCTGTTTCCACCCTCCACAACAGGTTGTACAGCTCTGGGCAATATCCAGCATACCATGACTTTTGCATGCACTTGTGTGGGCAGGCTTTCGTTGTTTTTTCTGCTCATTCTGCAATTCTTCCTGTCTTAGAACAGAGCATGAAGCTTCACGTCTCCCAGAGCCAATAGAGCACGTGTCGGCGCTATGACCAGGCTTCTTGCACTTCCAGCATGGTGACGGCTTCGGTGCCCTAGATCTGGTCCAGCAGACGGAAGCTTTGTGTCCCGGCTTGTTGCAAAGAAAGCAAACAGGCTTTCCTTTGCTCTCTGTCGTCACAGCTGCTTTATAATGGCCTGGCGGCTTCCCCTTCTCTTCTGTTCCTTCCTTGCCTCTAGCAAGATTTATGATGCCTTGCGCTTCCAAGTACTGGTCAGCTGTCTTTGCCAGTGTGTCAAGGTCATCACATCCTCTTTCCTTCAGAAAGATCGCCAGTTTTTCTTCGCAGCTGCCTAGAAACTGCTCCGACACGATCTTGTCTCGCAGCGCTTCATACGTCTTCGGTGTCTTGGCATAATTGTAATGAATGAAGGGAATTTCTGAAAGAAATTTATATGTTTGGGAATTTTTGGTGTAATTTTGAGATGTTTGTGCGGAATTGTGAGGGTGAAGACGACGGCGACATGAAGGCGAGCCAGGGACAGGTGGCACGCGCGGCGGCAGCACAAGAAAAAAAGAAGACGAAAAAGAAGAGAGGCGCGTGTGGAACGCGCAGACGGCTGAGCGAAGCTAGCCGTAGGACACGCCGGACCAGGGCGCTGTCCGAGAAGTTCGTCCTGTCGCGGACGCCAGAAAATTGTAAGGACCGAGTGGTGGTTCGTCACGTTTGCGAGTGCGTGGCTCAACGGAACAGGCGACAAGAGAATACGCACGAATGAGTTTGGATCAACATTTATAGGGACAAGGTATGCTAGGGACGATCACGGAGAACAAGCACAGAGATAAACACACAAATTAATATGAACGTCCTAACCGCGGAATGTCCGATCGAGGGTACAGAAAAAACATCTCACGACTTGTAGATGTTGGAGGGTCAGTCCACATGCGGCGACGAGTGTCGTTGAACGCAAGCCCAGGCACGCAGGTGACACGTCCCGTGTGTTTCACGGCAGGAAGACAAGGCCTCCGTAAGGCCTCCCGTTTGATCACGGCCTTGCGCCGTCCCAGGTGGCGACGGTGTTCAGGAACTCATGACGCCTGCCCGCCGACACAGCAGGAGCCGCGCCCTGTACCGGTAGCCTCAGGCAGGTAGCTCGGCTCCCTAGGTCTCACCGAGAACAGGCAGGAGGAGCTCCCCGGACAGCGCCCTGGTCCGGCACGTCCTCGCTGGAGCCACCGCCAACGCCCGAACCACCAGGCAAGCACCAGTCCTCGCTGAGCACGGCCACGACGAACTTCTCGGACAGCGCCCTGGTCCGGCGTGTCCTACGGCTAGCTTCGCTCAGCCGTCTGCGCGTTCCACACGCGCCTCTCTTCTTTTTCGTCTTCTTTTTTCTTGTGCTGCCGCCGCGCGTGCCACCTGTCCCTGGCTCGCCTTCATGTCGCCGTCGTCTTCACCCTCACAATTCCGCACAAACATCTCAAAATTACACCAAAAATTCCCAAACATATAAATTTCTTTCAGAAATTCCCTTCATTCATTACACCAACAAATATTATGCCTTAAGGGCAAGTCTATGTCGTAAATAAAAAAAATAAAAAAAATATTTACTGAGAGATCCTAAGGGTCATTGCATGCATTACGCAGGGACCTAATGGTACGTCAATTAGGGTACGATTTGATGCGCAAAAGAAGTTGCAGTATGCGTTTCGCCAATTTTCTTACGAATGGTTTTACATCATCGCTGCTGAAGGATTTAGGTATCCCACGCCGGCAAGGAACATCAATAATATTATCGATGATGCATTTCAATCAGACGCGCGTAAAAAGGAAAGCTCCACAGACTTAGTAATTTTGTCAAGCACCGCCATGCAGGATGTACTTGCAGCGCCGAGAGCTTGTAGGCTGTAGTCTATGAACATCCACATTTCATTCTGTATTAGTTGGGTTGCCGGTGAACTGTCAATTCATCCCTTAGGATTTTGCCAGTAAGACTAGAGAGCCTGGCACTGTTCGCAGCTCCGCACGCTACGGGATGTGTCGCAGCGGTTACGGAGCCATGTGAACCCTCTCTTCACATGTTTTAAGTTTAGGACAAGCCTAACTGTCCGCTCAGGAGGTGGTCATGTTGCATTTTCAGTGCCATGTCCCTCAAATATTGGGGCAGCCAGGCGACCCTATGTGCCACAATTTTGTATAACAGGATATGTTGTAGCAGATGCTGGGACAATGGATTTTAGCGTTGTTACAATTTCAACTTTGCACTGTCGGTGAGTGAAGATACGAAAGTCAAGTAAAGAAGGGCTGCTAGTTCCGGACAAATGGTCGGAGGTGGTTCTTACATTCCGATTGCAAACCCGACCTCTGCCATAACGGGCCGAGAACATTCGGAAGCATTGATGTATCACCCACTAAGAGCATCCGCTGGGACAATGGCCCGACCACTACGATTCTTTAGGATACACTACAACCCTTGTAATTTCAACACCCAACGTCGAGCTCTGTGCGATGTCTGCTGAGTACTAAAAAATTTGCAGTGGCTTAGCTCGGCGATGCCAGGATATACGTAGCCTTAGAAAAGGTTCAGCTGATTATTCTTAGCTTTCCAGATTGTCTCGGAATATTAGCCTTCTGCTGTTCATTCTTCGTACGCTGAACCTCTAATTGCCAGGCAACTAGTTCAGGATGAGATAAGGTTCTCGGCACTTCTGCGCCGTTGAGCAGCATTTGCGCTCTCCTTCTCAATGGCGTTATCCACATGCAAACGTCCGTCAGAGGCGCTATCAAACGGCTCCAGCGCAGTGTCAGACGGCGACTGCACAGCGAAGGCGAATAGCTGCGCGCGCGCCGGCGCAGTGTGTCCGTCATGGCTACGACGTCACTCCTCTCGAATGCGCAGACCAGCAGCGGCAAGTCGCGCGCGGCGGTGGCGAAGTCTGCGCGCGCGCCGGCGCCAGTGTGTCTGCCGCGGCTACGACGCCACTCTTCCCAAACGCGCAGACCAGCAGCGGCGAGCCGCGTGCGGCGGTGGCGGAGAGCTCTTGAGATGCCGGCTTCGGTGAGCCAGCTGTGTGACATCACTGATCCTCGCGCATGCGCAGCACGGCTCATGGGGATCAACGCGAAATCGGCTCCGGCTAGGCAAGTGTAGCTAACGCTACAAGATCCAAGACAGACATGCATGGTCGCAATGCACTTCAAATGATGTGGATGGTCTATATGGCCTGAATTTCTGGACAGTGCACACTATTGCGAGGCATTGCCATTATTGGACAGTTTACCGCTCAGGAGCGCTGAGGGCTCTGCTCATAAATGACACATGCCTTAGTATGCCTTCAATTACCTGCAGCGCTTCACTATGGCTGTGCCAATGGCATCTGTTATTGCGATAGCAATTATATAGACACTCTCGTGGGGTGTGTGCCGTCGCCTTCGGAATCGCCGTCATGTTCCGTATAAAGTCCAAATGGATAACACTACTTCATTACAGGTTACCTCACTCACCAGCAAACAGGACTAGGACGGGGCGTTCTCAAGAACCGAACTCAAGACCTCGTCAATGGCCGTCCAGAGCACCCTTAAAAGAACGGAGAAGCATGGTCTCCCGATGCCTGCATGGGACAGCCAGTGGCGAGCCGGGGCCCCAACGGGTCTCCGCGCCTAGTCCCTCAGCACCTCAATTAATTTATTCTGTCTGTGTCTGTCTGTCTGTCTGGCTGTCTGTCACCCCGCGCATCATATATTCTACACGTGAGGGCATGGGCGAGCGCGGCTGAAGGAAAGATAAAACGAGAACAAGCCGGCCATCTCCGTCGCACGAAGTGCGCATGGGATAACATGGACCCGCGTACGAGGCCTGCTGTCACTGGCTCCTTAGCGGAGAGGAAATGCCCCGTCTTTCGTCGGGCGAAGGAGCATGAAGGGGTGCCGGGGAGGCTGCGTCGCTGAAGCAGCAACTGTGAACATTGGTGAAAAGGGCGCAGTCTGGAGTTCTGGCACGCGCGCTATCTATACAGAGATAAGTAGACGACTTGTATACCCTTGTACGTGCTATGAATTAACCACTTGCTTCGCGTTGAGAAGACAATTCACGAGACAACACACTTGGATCAGCGGTGATTCCTTCCAACGGCGTTCTGTAGAGTTCCACGAGATAAAAACCAAAACTTAGCTGCTGGCCTTACTTCATATAACATTACAATTCGTTGCTAAATTATTCATTGCATCGCCCTTGCGGCGAAACTAATTTTTTATATTGCAAATGGCCTGGTCAGTTGAGGCAACGCCACAACCACCTCTCCTGGCAGTGTTAGCTTCAGATTCTTGAATAGTGTCTGTTACTCGGTTCTCAGCACCCAATGGGCTCCATTTTTCAAAATAGTTGTCAGACCTGAGCTTGTAGTACCCCACCAGGCCCAAACACATTTGGAGCCTCTTGGCCATTTTAGGACACGGAAATTGTGAAACGGATCACACCTTGTCCGCATTAGTTTAGCGTGAACTGGAATTCATGCAATGGAGCAGGCCGCAATGAGGTCTTGGTCCAGCAAATACTGGATGGAGCACTCAAGTATTGTCCTGTTTTGGCTGTTCATAGGGAGCAGCTTGCATCGCACTTGTGAGTGGCTGCTTATGTCTAGTAGATAACCAGAGTCGTGTAACCTGGCTGAATGCTGCCTTTATGATCATGGTATGCAAGGGTTCTTACTTAGTTTCTGCTTCTGCTCAGCCTGAAGGGTCTCTAGACCTCGTATGCCACTATTAGTGTCAAGGTGGAATATATCTTCAAAAAGTGCCTGCAGCAAGCTTGCCATGTCTTCATAAGGCTCTTGACGTTGACTATCACCTTGCAATGCTGTTTAACAAACGTACAGGGCTTGTTGTTCAACATGTGATACACATGCAAGCTTTGGTGTCTTGAAAATCGATGAGCCCATAAGAGTCAGAGGGCAGTGACCCTCCATCAAAGCTTACGCGCCGCAATAATCCTGCCACCTCAAGAGGTTGGCGTACTAGGGCAACATCCAGGCAAAACTTTGGGAACCGCCCCCGAAGCGATTCTGGAGTTCGTGACAAGCGATAACCGACTCTGAGGGTTCGGGTTCTTCTCTGAAGGGGGCACTGATACATGCGACTTGCTGCGATGGCCGCCTACCATTTAAAGGGGTCATGAAGCACCCCTTGGGCTGATTGAAAAAATACATCCTGCGGAAAGCTGACACGGCTATGAACTGCTCTGCCAAATATTACAGTCGTGCGCGCCGCGTAATGGCCACAAGCGGAGCGCGAAGTTGCCGTTTCCCCAGGCACCCTCTTTTCAAACAGAGGCCGGTTCTCACTCTCGTCGGTGGGCGGGGCGTCTGTCCGCTGTACGTCGCAAGAGACATAGCACGCTTATTGGCCGATAGCCGACGTAAATCGAGAGCGGCGTTCGGATCAGATGCGCTTCTTGCCGCGGGGTGCCGCCACTTGCCGGCGCCGCACTCCTCAGTACACGGTAGCCGCACTCGCGCAAGCGAATCACAGCGGGAGAGCGATCGCCTTTCGTGACGCGCGCTGGCGTGACTTCTTTCCCCCATGCCACCCCTCCCTGTCTAGCTTCCAGTGCGCTCGCCGGCACGAGAAAAGAGAGAAAGCGCTGGGAGCGTGCGCCAAACCCCCGTAACTCCGCTGATTCTTGACGGATTCGAGAAATTTTTGCGGCAATCGATTTTGGAGGCAGTACACTCCGATACTGAGGCCATTAGATCATTACTTGGAAAAGTGGTTCATGACCCCTTTAAGGTCACGCTTGCCCCAGTGTCCAGGAATGTCCAGAAAACACTGCTGGCGATCAACAGTTCAATCAATGACTCTCTATTCCCACCGACTGCAATCGCCTGCAGGGTAGTTGCGTACCAATCTGCCGCGAAAACTGCTACGTTTGTTCATTTTGCTGGCGATCTGCTTGAATGCGTCCCAGTGCATTCTAGCTCAAACAGCGGTGTAAGCTGCGTGGTCTTGCAGCAGCGAATTGACGTGTAAAGTAGACTGGCGTAGCCAGGGGACTTTGGGAGGGTCCCACATTTGCATGTGTATATATACATGAGCAAGTACAAAGACACGGTTGAACATGCAGAATGACTGGTTGAACACCCTCCCCCCTCCCTTAAGATATAACTTGAACGACGCTTGAGCTTCGCCTTCAATAGCAGAACGCGATAGCGCAATCGGACCCAGTTCGCATCGTCTTCTCAATTACTAACATCGCTTCGCTTCTTGGTGAACACTTAAACCGCGCTGCAGGGAAAGGAACGTCTGTGAGCCTGTAAAATGGCCCTTTCAAACTAAACTACATTGCCTACTGAAAGTATAGTTGCGAGGTATCTACTACGACGCAATTCTCCCTTTTGCGAGTTGGCGAGTTGCCAAATACGCGTTCGTGAGGGAACACGCGCACCTGCACACGTTGTTCAGGCTGTTGTTCATAAGGGTAATTAATTATGCGTCTGTGCTTGCTCAGTGGTGCACCTTTAAACCACACAGTGATTAATTGCGCAATCCACATGTATTGACACCTAGTATGAGTTTAGGTTTCTGCCACAAAATATTGCATGCGTTAACGTCAATCCTTGCACTACATAACACTGATATATTGTCTTTTTCTTTTTTTCAGAAGCAATCTTGAGCACGGGCATGACTGTGTGGTAGAACTCCTGGTTGCCAAGCACAAGTCGTGGGTTTGGTTCCGACTCAAACACAATATCCTTTATTATATCTTTATTTGTGTTTAACTCAAATTTTCTCTTACTGACAACGCTGATTTTTCGCTCACCGCCAACGACGGCGACACCGAGGCCGACGCCGGAATTTTTGCAAAACCAGCTCTTTAACGCTAGCGGTTTAAAATTGCTAGCTACGCCACTGGTAACGTAGACTAATCCACCCCATCTTCAACACGGGATATTGCGCTTTGGTTGCGCGAATTGCCGAATTCTTTTAGTCTTTTCAAGTCCTAAGTTCTGAGGTGTCCCGCCCAGTTGCTGAGGTGCAGTTGGCCCGTGGTTTAGGCGCGCTAGTTAACGTAACAGGTGGGTTGGTACCACACCAAGGACACATCGCGGAGCGCGGCAGATCGTAGACACTCCCGACGGGAAGCCGAGACCGCCGCGAGCTGCCGGTCGCTTTCGTTGCTGGGCGGGCACAGTTTTGTTTGGCACTGCCGTGGTGTGCGGCGATTAATCAACCAACGCTAAATTAGCGCCTGCTTGCGTAGTATGTGATGTCGAGGGTGGCGTATAGCGCATGCACTGTCAAACTCCTTCTACGATCGAGCGGGCCACCTTCGTCAATTATCGTAGGTTTTCAAAGCTTGTGCTGGCGGTAAGGTCTTGGATTGTAGGGTGCATTTGCCTGACACCCGTTTCACCTGTTCGGCGCATGAGACTGACTGCGCTATACGGTCATAGTATTCAGCTGTGACAATAATGAAATGATTGAGGCCTCCTGCCTGACACTGAGTGCGCTTAACAAGTACTGCCTATAGTTTAGCTTGTAATGGTAGTAAACTGCGCTATAAATTCTCGTGTGAAGAACTGCCTCTCGGACTACCCGCCTGAAAAGCGCCACTATTTTTGGCATAGGTTCTGCAACGCTGCTGGAAGCAGCTGCAAACGGCTGTCATGAGGAATCTCCGAAATGTCAGAGTACTCTAAGTACTTGTCCAGAATGTCCTTACATGAGTGTTTGTCTTCCTGGTCGCTGAAGTTCGGTAGCGGGACGGGCGTGTCTTCGATGTTCGGCATTGGTCGCGCATTGGCTTGCGCGGTTGTCTTGGTAGGACTAACGACGTCGCCACTCGCGTGGTGTGCAAAATGTGGTCTATTTTAGCCGGGAGTCTTTTTCCTTTCATCGTGGTTCTGGTGGTCGAAGCCAATAGCAGTTGGGCGATGAAGAAAGCAAAGAGAGCTTGCGCAAGTGGCTTTGCGATACTCTATTAGGCAATTCTTGGTCGTTTTCTATGATGGATCCGGTCGGACGGGCCCCACTTGTTCCGTACGCGTATTTATTGCGCAAAGGTAACTGAATCATTGAGACACATGTTGCCGTTAATTCAGCCGCGTAGAACTCGGCTCTCTTCGCCTATACGTCTTCACTCGCTACGTCCGTTGTAGCACACGCATGCCATGACTCTACACCACCTGGCGTCGGTCCCTTACGCTCATAGTGCAATAGTGATAATACTGTATATTGCAATAAATGAAGCTACTCAATGTCGCATCAGCTTACTTTAAATGTAAGAGCTCCTGCAGCTTGAGCTCCTGAAATATATTTAGTGGACCCTTCGGTACCTGCACCAACAGGCGCTGGTCCCGGGCAGCATCAGTACGCCACAGAGCCTCGGACACCTGGAGGGAAATCTGTCGAAGATGTATACGAGTGGCTCACACATTATAAACGGATCAACAACTGCTGTCATTAGAACGGGGCAACCTAGCGGTTTGATAACCATGAGGGCATCCTCGCTACATGGGGCTGCGTCGCGTCCTAAATAAAGAACTGTTTCAAAGACTCCGTAGTGAAGAGGACGAGGGCTGAACAAACACTGCTGCAAGGAGCCAGTATCCCAGGGTATACATGCATGACATCTGTTGGCAGTGTTTCACACTCTGAAAGACCGTATAGCTTCGCCACTCGATGAAGACCAGGTATGCCACGGGTTAGAAAGTATTGCTAGGATGTATATTACTTCCTTATCGGCAAAAAGAGGCTCGACACAGTTGGCGATGTCACACGGCACTGCTGTATGTCTGAGTTCTTGAAGATGCGGGGTATCACTACAAGATTTGGTCGGCTACCGAATATCACCACAGTTGCGAGTACTGACGACTCTACGACATTTGATCTCACGTCGACGAGAGGTCTTGCGTGAGCAGCTCTGCCGACACGCACCCCCGGCACCTCATGATGCTATGCTCTTTTCGGTACTCTCTCGACACCATGTTTTAGTTGGGAAAGCATTGCTACGTGCCAAAAAGCACCGGACATTGCTATAATTCGCGCACTGACATCACAAAGCGGCTCCAAGGAGCGATATGAGCATCCACGGAAGTCTGTTTCACTTTACAGAGGCGACATGGTATGGCTGTCATGTTGGTAAGCGCTAAGACTTTCCATGCACGCCAGCCGGTCTGGCAACGCGCTCGAGCATTTCCGGTGTCAAAGCAATAAACGCCAGTTCTGCCATGATCGCTGTACATTTCGGTCTCGTTTCATACAGCACTGAGCACCTCAGCGCAGACGCTAATTTGTCAAATGTCCTTGGCTCAGTATGAGACCCCCTTCAATGTCAATGAACGCATTGGTGATCTAGCGAATGTGCTCGGACGTGTAAGGTCGCAAGGATGCTGCTCTAGCAACACTTTGCTAGTGCACGTTACGCGCCTTCACATATTTGAACCTCTCACGCAACCTTAACTCCCATGTTGCTCTTGGTACGTGTAACGGGGAAACGAGGACACAGTAGTTCTTGGAGCTAAGGCAGAACCCAGAGTATGGCAGTTTTTCTGTATGTAAAAAGGCGCTTAAATATAATTTGGACAATATGAAATCCGCTGAGAAAAATGAAGTATTTACTTGCTATTAGATGACAGAAGAAGAATAAGAAAAAAAGTACAATGTAAAGAGTATGTGGAAGAAAGACGCGATTTGAGGTCCGCACTGCTTCTGGATTCCACCCAACTCTGCGTTTTTTTCTCTTGTTGATGTGATTGCAGCACTGTAACAGCATTCCCCAAATAACGCGCGATCGAACGTCGCCAGCTTCAGCGCTTACAGGCTCTGGCGCCGGTCTAAGAACCGCAACTTGAGGTACTGCACGTGACCAGACAGTATAGAAGGGCTGTTGATGTCGAAAGGCATCTTGCCAGCTGGGAGAACGCGGAATCGTTGAAGGAGTGACGTCACGGCGAGGAATATCTCGACAGTGGCCAATATCTCGCCGGGGCAGGTGCGTTTTCCTGAAAAAAAAAAAGTTATTTGCAAAAGGCAACGAGTTTAGCATAGCCAGCAGCATTGCGAATGCTCAGTGAGAAAGAAATAGATATAATGCGAAACTTCACATCGCTTGTCCTGTGTGTGTGTGTGTGTGTGTGTGTGTTTGTGTGTGTGTGTGTGTGTGTGTGTGTGTGTGTGTGTGTGTGTGTGTGTGTGTGTGTGTGTGTGTGTGTGTGTGTGTGTGTGTGTGTGTGTGTGTGTGTGTGTGTGTGTGTGTGTGTGTGTGTCCTGTACCCTATTTACGCTCTGAAGTGAGCCAACAAGCCCTGCACACAATTCTGTTAAGTTAAAGAAAGAAAGCTTGTGCTGCGTGTTGCAAGCGTTATACCAATAGTTATGAGAAATAACAGACAGTAATGCCAAGGAATATATAGAGGATGTTATTTGTAGTAATTCGGATATAAGTATGAAGAAAGTAAAGTGGACGAAAAGATAACTTGCCGCCGGCAGTGACCGAACATGCGACCTTCGAATAACGCGTCGATGCGCTACCACTGAGCTACGGCGGTGGCCATCCTCCTGTCACCTTTTATGGGGTGTATATGTGCATTTAAACCTTGGAGTGTTAGTCAGCGCCAATCGCAGCCATGGCGGTGGGTTTGGAACGCTCTTTTTCTGCCTGCAGGAGTCACGCAGCACGTGATCGGTTCCTGCCGGGGGCAAGTTACGTTTACGTCCACTTCACTTTCGTCACATTTATATCATAATTACTGCAAATAACACCCCCTATACTTTCCTTGGCATTATTATCTGTGAGTTCTCATTAATATGGTGTCTCATCATCTTCTTTATACCAATCATCATCTTTCCTTTATACCAATATTCGCATTTTTGATGTAGCATTGGAGAGAAGAACTATTATATAAGGAATGGCAGGGAGGCTAACCAGTTTAGGAAAACAGGTTAACCTACACATGGGAACAGGGTGGGGGAGATTTAAGGATGGAGAGGAAAGAGAGAGAGAGAGAGAGAAAGATAGCACATGACGTAGCACACACAGAGTCAGTCACTCTTGCGTGGTACGCGAATTTTCTGCGAAATCCTGCACTGATGTTTACAGCAAGCAAATGTGCTGATGATGGAATGGCTAATAAGGGAGCACCACTTGTCCTTGAATGCTGTAGCGTTCAGTGTGCATTCATCTGCGAAGTAGAGGTCGCGGGTGCCTCCCACTCTTTGCTAATGCATTGTTTGCATGTCTACAGACAAGCTACGATGTTAGAGGCAGTGGTGGAAGGTTGCGCTTCAGTTGCTGCGCTTGGAGTGCACAAAATAATTTTGCAGCGATAGCCGCTACACATTAGGTTTCGCTGCGATAGCGGTCATGGTTCGTTTCATGCAGATTTAGTGTGGTACATGTGCCAATTTACTATTACAAATGTATGTGCTTGTCACGTAACTAAGGAAGAGTCTTGTGACTGATTGACGTTGTTCAGCTTGTTAACCCAGCTCTCAAGGAGGGCGTACTTGGGGGTAAGTTTTCCCGTAATAGAAATTACTATTAAACTCGCGTACATTTCCTTTAGTTATCGCAGCGTGCCTGGTACTTAGAAGTCACGAACGGCATACGTGCTATCAGCATGACGCAATTATCTCGAAAAAGAATGGAAAACTGGGCTACTCGGTGGGTGTGCATAGGGTAGAAGGCAGCATTCTCTTTAATAAATTAGCGAATGAACGCTATTAGAAAATGTAAACGCGCGCTAGCCAGATGTCGAGTGTTTTTGTTAAGAAAAGCACACCCCAAATGGTCCAAGCTACTTTGATAGAACACGGTTCAAGATAAACAGGCTTCACCCACCTACAAGGGTGGTATGATGGGTAGAGTACCCACTTCGCCTTTTATAGCTTCTGTGGTGTTTACGAAGTACCACGTATATGAAAAAATGGTGCTTAATAATTCGATGTAAAATTAGGTTGTTTACAGTGAGGAACGTTTAAGAGGCTCATTGTATGGTCACCGTTGCGTACCGAAGGAGAATGGAAGGTGACATTCAGGTTTGCGCGCCATAAGTGTTCCGTCCTCATTCAAGAAGCGTGTCGGGTCGAACTTTTCCGGGTCCTTCCAGAACTTAGAGTCGAAATGCGCCGCCCAGAAGTTCGCCATAATCACGGTGCCTTTTGGAATGAAGAACTCGTCCACGACGGTGTCTTCGGAGGCTCTGAAGTGACAGGTAGTGGCAAGATCAAAGTTGTTAAAAAGAAAACTGGAAATGAAATGCACGACATTTTTTTGTCCAGAACTTTACTTTTTGCAATAGCATTGTACGTGTTGTCTCGATTTGATTAGATGTTTCGTACTGTCACTGCTGTTGTACGGGTGACCAGAGCTTAGCCAATCTGCTAAAACGCAGATGTTTTCTCTGAGCCCCTGTTTTTGCAGTGACAATCACCTCTATTGTTCGCAGCGATAATAAAGCTTCATTGATCGACAGATTGATTATCCGAGGAATTAAAAAGCTACGCTGACTTTGCTAACGTTGTCATTGTGAAACTGCCACATTCTGCCTCAGTAACTTTATAACATCGCACTATGATGCTCTAAGTATAGCAAAATTCATAGCCTATGGAGAAGCGAGGGGCGCTGTAACCGCGAGATTTTTTGGTCCCATCTTCGTCAGAGAGAGGTTTGCAGTAAAAATGTGTTTTGCTGCCACTGCAATTGCACACAGATGCTTGCCTGAGCCTGCGCTTGAGGTTCGGCTGCGTGGCAATATCCTAACCGAATGAAACCTCGGCTTTACAGTAGTCAAAGCTGCGAGACGAGCTTCAGTTCGACTCAGGCCTGAATTCCTTTAGAGATTGCACCGAACAAACAGTGGAGGCAACTTTCAAAGACACTTCTACAGTTTTTACTATCTGAAAGTACAGACCACTCCCAGGAAACATGATATTATAGGAGGAGGTAGCCTGGTGTACAATATCGCTGCTCCTCGTAAGTTGACAGTAGGGTTGTGACATCAGCCACGTGCCCAGGTTCCAGGTTTGCTTATATTACGTCACTATGGCTACTTTTGAAGACGGCGGCGGCAGAAAAAAAAAAAAATGTCTTGGCTACTTGGCCAGCGTTATCCACTTTTCTTCAATTTTCGCTGAAATGTAGGTCTGCGGCGATATCGCAGTCACTGGCGTTGGAGTATGCGCATTCAAAATTTGGCAGCCATTGTGCATCTCGATCTCCAAACAATGAATTTAGCGCTTGCAGTACACAAACTAAGGCTTCGGATACGTGCGTTGTACTAACGAAATACTGTCGCTCATGGCCAGAGTTTACCCAACAAGTGTTGCTGAACGCGACCTTGAAGTGCAATTTGAAGCAACCACGACAATCCGGGGTGCTCCGCGCTCCTCATGGAAGGCACTCTTGGATCGACGATAGAAAAAGAAAGTCCGCCGAGCTGCTTGCTCAATTATTAGGACTAAGGCCGACCTTAAAATGGAGATCATTACTAGCGCGCACTTCATCACCCCACAAGAAAAGAGTGTGAAGGTAAACTCTGCAACTTTGTTTGGACACCGGCGATCGTGATTTCGGGCTTACTAATGCCATACTCGTGTTTTTCTTTTTCAAGATGCTACTATTTGTGGTACTTGTAACAAAAGTCGCTGAAGATGCGTGGAGAATGTCACGTTTGCTACAGCGCAGGACAATTCTTCATTGGGCACGATATGATCGACAAAATGAACACTTTGTGGTGTGACCGGGACGTTCTCTCTTTAAAGTGCTAATTTTGCATTTATTTACGTTCTCGTCAGAAGAGTATTAGATTTAGACGTTTATATGAGCATTTTTCGGAAGAAAGGCTCAAGCGGCGATCAGCGACAACCTAGCCACCTCGCAAGTAGCACGGAAAACTTGAGCAGGCGCGTTCCAAGAGGTCGAGTGAATAACGTCGACACTGAGGCTCAGGAGTACGCGACAGAAAAAAACTAATACACGAGGGTGATCAGTCCCACCCGATTACTCCAAATGAGACTGTTTATTTAGGTTGCTCTAGCCTAGTTTACATTCCCGTCAAAGTAGGAGACAAACATATGATGGCTCTGGTAGACAGCGGTGCTTATGTGTCTCTTATAAATGCCAAGCTGGTGGATGCAACTCGCTTGCACAGTGGAAGAGTCCTACGGGTACAAGGCTATGATAGAAAAGTAACATTGCATAATCAGTGGGCCTTCGTAGTTCCAGGGCGAGAAACTAGAGAGCAAAGTGTTGGTAATAAAGGGGGTGACGTACGACCTTTGCTTTCAAAACTAGGTATAAAGAAACTAAAATCAACCTATAGTGGGACAATGTGGTTCTAGTCGAAGGAATAGCAAGGAACGAGACAAATCAGGGTAGACACCATAACCTACGAGTTGTCAAGTGTGCGGAGGATGTCTCAATGACCTGCCCGAAACTTGTATGCATAGGAAGCTATCCTCAGGCGGTGAAGTCACACAACGTTCCTTTCGAACTAGCTGACAAGACGATCATCCGATAATCACCTTACAATATGTCAAGAGAGCGAAACATGTGGCTCAAGAAAAGAGTTGGAGGAGATGCTAGACGCTGATGTCATACGACCTTTGTTATCACCCTTCGCTTCTCCCTGAACAATCGCACCGAAAAAGAACAGAACAGCACTAAAGCTTCAGTATAGAACTGGCGTCCATCTTCATCCGCTTTATTTTGTACTGACCCTCCTTTTCTTTCCTGTCCCGGATCTCCTGCTTTTTCGTCCTTTGTCCAAAGGCTCATACTGCTTCAATGCACTTGCGTAAGCCTGATATTTGAGTGAAGGGTAAATTGTTATTTGTCTTAAGTGTCCTTTCAACTATGCACAGACTCAGAGGGTGTTTGAGTCACTCACTCTCGGGGTACGCCTAGCGGCGTGCTTGTCTTCCAGCGGTCCATCTCCCACACGCTCGCCATAGTGAAGGGCATGCGTAATCGGTCTTCCCACGTTGGTCGCCGCTCTCGCCCGATCACCTCGTCAATTTCGCGCTGTACCTACGGAAGGACAAAAAAAGAAACTCACATTCCTTATTGTAACACCTCCCAATGCAATGTGGAACCGGAATCTATCTATCTATCTATCTATCTATCTATCTATCTATCTATCTATCTATCTATCTATCTATCTATCTATCTATCTATCTATCTATCTATCTATCTATCTATCTATCTATCTATCTATCTATCTATCTATCTATCTATCTATCTATCTATCTATCTATCTCTCCACGTACGTTAAGGTGCGAACACACTGGCGGCGCGGCACTCTCCCGCGCGCCGCTCACCGCTCGCGAGACGCCGCTTTCTTTCTCCCGCGGAGCGTCAACGCTTTTCTGCCGCCGACCCAATCGCTCTGGGACCTTTTTTTTTGCCGCTGCCGCCGGCTGCCACGCAAGCAAACCACCAATCAGCGCCTGCCTTTTCTCCTCTTCCTTCTACACTGGCTGTCGTCATAGCAACCAGACATCGTTCTCCTCACCCGCGCCACCACTCTCAGTCTTTCGGGGAGAAATCGCGAGCCGGCAGCGAGCCGGCGGGCGCGCGCGCGTCGATATGTCTACCCTTGTCTCGTCATTGTCTACCCTTGTCTCAGCCGGCAATATGGACAGCGTGCCGCTGCTTGCCGTGCGGAGGTTCCGACGGGCGGGACGCCGCCGCGGTCTGCTTTCCGCCAGTGTGTACGTACCTTCAGAGGGCTCTCTAGGTCGTCTCTTGACACATACCAAAATTCGCATGAGAGCACACTCGTGTATGATTGATACGATTAAAGGTCGGTGCATTTACAGCGTGAGATCTTTGTACGTAGGTCATGAAACCCTTTTTGTCACTCACTTGGGGCACATACCCGCATACCACAGCCTATGAAATGGGAGCATGAGTCACAGGTGATTCACAGTTCATATAAACTCAGCAACGACGGTAACAGACATGGGAAATCTTAAAGCGATAGCGTTAAAGGGACTGTCTACCGTCCTTCATCGGTTTTCTGTTTTGTACCGCAATAGAAAGCGTACCGTCTGAAGTGTCCAACCTTGCAGCGGTTTCTCTCGAAAGTTAGTAGAAATATTTAAAACAGAATTTTTCGATCTGCGTTCGGTCTTCTTCCATTGGCGTGAAAAATGCCCACGACACTGGTTGGTGGACGCGATGACGATTGTAGTGCCGGTAAAAATTGAAACGGAAAGCACATGTGATTTGTTTAAGATTACTTTATTTTCGCTGAACTCTATTGTAATGAATGTAACAGTCGTTTTCAGTGCGCTAGCGTTTAAATGATGCCTTCTTATACGATTACAGAACACTTCGTTTTCTGTGATCGCAGTCTGTGCGTTTATTTTAGCACTGCTGCCGCAATCCAAGCCAAGTCGATTCATCAAAAAGATACAATATATGCGCGCCTTCACAGCGCAGCACATGTGAGACATTTTAACAACAATACAGCGGCACAGTACCACCAGCGCGGAGAGCGGCATGGCATAGTTCATGAGTTGAAGCAGACGTCGAAGACGGCGCCGCAAGCAGCGCCACCGGGCGCCTTTTTGGATGCGTGAGGAAAAAAAAGGAAAAAAATTACTCTCTGGCGCTACCGAAAGGTGCCTCAAGTGCGTAAAATACAATTTCAAGTTATACATGTTTGTTTTTAAGCAAAATGAGTCTGCTTTCGAGGATTTATACTCATACCAGTGGATTGAACCACATCGCCGTTGGGTGACGCCAGCGGTCATTCTTTCACAATATTCAACATCAAATTAAAAATATAACTTCTTTTTTATGGGGAAAAAGCGGGCTCGTTGCCGCCGATGGGACAAACAATCTACTCATTTTCACCACAATCAGAAAAATTTTTCCGAGCAGTAGACAGTCCCTTTAAGAAACTTCTGTCGCAGAAAATTCAGTGCCGGCGTCGGCGCGGCGGCGTTGTCGAGGAAAAAATCAAAGCGACGGGAAAAAATTGGGCAGATCCCACTCGTCCTGGGAGTCGATATCATGCGAAGCAGAAGGCGATTAGAGGCCTATACATCATTTTGTATGCTTCCCCCCCCCACCACTTCGAATTATTTTCGAAGTGGTGGGGGGGGGGGGAGGGAAGCACTTGCCGAGGGCCTTGGCTATTTGAGGAAAGCACCTATTGTGAGGAAAGTACCTATTTGAGAAAGCAACAATTTGGGGGCGGGGCTCTTAGAGCCCTCTCCCCCTCCCTGGCAACGGGATTGATCGTGGGTAGCAGGCACGTCGATTACACTGACGCCCAAAGTGATACCTATCTTCCGACGTGACGTGTGTACTCACATGGGAGTATAGATGTCAGTTTTATCGAAAGGAACTGTACGCTACCGTGAGATGATGTGCACATCACAAAAATCGGTTTTTGCCGTATTCCTCCGGGTTGAGCAATGGTTTACCATACCTTGGCAAGTCATAAGAGTTATTATTCAATGATTATTACATTGTTACAAACGCCGATAGCGAACACTTCAACCACAGTTGACGTTGCCGCGATATCACGCAATTATAAAGTGTTTTTCGTAAGCAGTTTCAAGTGCTGGTGTAGTTCTGTGCATGAATACTTGACTGCTACGCAAAATGCCTGGGTATGACTGCGGCACCAACCATGATTTTCACTCTTTCCGCCCCTCTGATATTTCCCTCAGCTACAACGCTGCTGAGGCCTGTAATATGCGGCACAATCTCCTTAACGCGATGGCATAAATATTTTTGAAAGTACTTTGTCGCCTTTCATGGATCCGTACAAATTGTGAGTCTCCTGTGGTTCATACCCGCATTCAATGGATCATGGTGTACGGCTATGTGCCACACTTGATTGAATAAAAGGGTTTCAAAGCGAACACAACAATTATCTCAGGCTATTCGTGTAATGGCACATTTATCATGTTCGCCATACACTAATGCCCTCCCATGCAAATTTCGGTATGTGTGACGTTGAGTAGATGACCACGAGAGCGCCCAGACGTAGGCGGCTAGATAGATATATACGTAGACAGAAACAGTCAAATTGCCTGTGGTTCGCTAAGGAATGCGCCACGTTTAAAATTAAAATCACGCTTAAAGCCGCGATCGAACTCAGAAATTCTGCGCGGCAGTGAAGTATTCTACCCCAGAGCCATGGTCGCGAATGGAACAGCTTCTGAAAGAGACCGTGTACACTCGTCATGTCGGGCAACGTCAATCGTGGTTGAAGTGTTGCCTATCCGCTTTAATAAAAATGTAATAACCATTACATATGAACTCTGACTCGTCAAGCTATAGTCGAACCTTGGGCAAACCGGCGGAATACGGCGAAAGCCGCTGCTTATGATATGCACATCATCGCACCGTAGCGTGCAGTTCGTTTCGATAAGACTGATATCTGTGCTCTAACGTGGGTGTCGACGTTACGTCGTACCATGGACACTCTTTGGGCGCCACTGAAGTCGGTGTGTCTGGTAAGCTGACGATATACGCATAACCACTCAAAGTGCACAAAGACATCGGTCCAACTCGGAAAATTTGGCTCAGAGGAATAAAAAAATGCTGTGTAGGCCGCTACTCGTTTACTGCTTCACATGACATCGAGTCCCAGAATATGTAGGATATGCCGGAATTTTTAATTTACTGATGTGAATGGAGACGTATGGAATTGCGAGAGATACATTTCCGCTTGAGTATTTAGTGTCTGAACACTTCGCGCTTGCCAACTGCGTTTAGATGCTATGACATTTAAAAGGTAATTTCAGTGTTTCACCTCATGTTGAGTACGCCTGAATTTATTGTGACCTCCGTATGTGCTTTGCGATAAGAACAAATAAAGGTACGAGAACAGTGTCCTTTTCCGGGAATCGAACCCACGGCACAGCAGTGCTTAGAGTTTCGATTAGCGATATCTCAACTTGCTTCACTTGTGTGGCTCTACTTGTATTTAAAATTAGTTTTAGAGCAATAGAATGTTCGCTACCCAAAAGCACAGCTGTTAGCCTCAGCGAGAAACCATAAGGCTTATAAAACTCGACGGGAATCTCTCCTGCATTCATGGATACTTATTATTATCCCAAAAGCAAACACTCGCTTCAAAAAAGGAATACATTCTCAAGTTCTCCGAACAGAATACAACCTATTTTGTTTTAGAAAACCTCGCGAATGCGGTGATACGCACCCTAGCTTGTAGTGTGTCTGGTTCCATGGCGTGCTTAACCATGTGCCATTGAATGGTACCGGCGGTGCTTGCGGTGCCAGCAAGGAGGAAGCTAGTCACCATGCCGACTAGCGTTTCCACTGTGCAACAACAGAAAACGAAGATAGGTTATTAGTGGCGGTACGTATTGTGGTGACTCGCTTCAGTGCACCAAGAGAAGAACTGTCCAAAGTGTTTGATAGACTTGACAATCGTCCACTGTCGGAGGAAAAGATCTTCGGACACTGGCCGAGACAATCCTCGGCACGGAAAGCTTTGAAAGTGTTGTTGCACTTTTTGCGCACAACTAGTCTCATAGACAGACTTTAAGCAGTGTCGTTTATCGTAATATTGTTTTTCTTTCCTAATTTTTTGTAACATCTCTTTTCTATCATCTTTCACTTCCCCTTTCCCCAGCACAGGGTAGTCAGCCGGTCTGAGAACTGGCTAACCTCCCAGTCTTTCCGTTTTTCTCCTCCTCCTAAGCGCTCAAGCAGCAAATAACACACTACACAATGGTGCACACAAACAAGAGGGAATTCATTGCGCTTGCCACGAATTAAGTAAGATTGCTGAATTGCAGTTTAAGCAAACATAGCACAGCCCTGCAAGCTCAGTCGAACACGCCAGGATATCGAGTGAGTGCGGTTTACAGTTGAGAGGTCCCCACGCCTTTGTCGTTAGTGCGCGAAGGCTCGCGAACGCTGGCGTATTTTAGGGACTAAGGCGTCCGTGAGATAGTCCCAGAGGGGGATTTGGTGGTGGTTCTCAGCCGAAGAGGTGAAAAGAAGTCCCACTTGTGCCCTGGCAACCACGCGTTCATCTTGGTGCACTTCAGGGGGCGCCGCCGCCGTAGGAACTTCCGCCTCCTATTTCGCGCAAATACGGAACTACAACTACATTCGCATGGCATTGCTTTTAGAGGAAACCGGGGTTAGGAATGAGTAAGGACCATTGAAGGCATCGAACTTGAACGAAAGCGAATAACATTGCGCTGCGTGGTTCCAAGACAACGTAAGGCGAACAGCCGACCAACCGACACCGTAAGCTCTCAGAAGTGAAGTACTAGGAAAAATACGATAGAGTTGAGATGAAAAGTAAACAGCATGGATTAAAGGAGAAAAGAAGGAGAACGAATGAACGAACAAGAGAAATAAGAGGCTATAGATAGGATATGTGGAGGAGCACTAGAAAGGTCGATGTGAGCGAAAAATGGATGAGAGGCAATATTGAATACAAACCCGACTTTGAAATTCTAAGAGCAAAATATGCCAGCACTTTTGTCAAGTGTTTCCAATACGTGGCGCCTTCAGATGCGGAACAGAACGTATTTTACTTCCCCGAATAAACATTATTGATAGAAAATTTACCGCTTTCTTCACCGCAATGGTGTAACGGAATGTATTGCGATCCAATATGAAAGACTGGCGCACAACAAATATGTTCAAGATAGACACAGAGAAATACCTATTAGCTACACTGCTGGCCACACATTCATTGTTGTGATCATATTACTTAAATCATTGGATTTCTGCTTTTTTCAATTCATTATTTCCTTAAACGTCACTTCTATTCATTGTCTCGCAATTCTGTTCAGATTTATTCTCCTTTTTTATTTTTATTTTCTTGAAAGTTTAGTTTTTATGTTGCGCCTCGCATATTTGCAAGTATGTGTTCTGTAAATTTTCTGTCACATCTTCCTCGTGTTAGGTGGTAAAGCCATACGTTTATATAATTAATATGTTAGGTGCAACTTTTTTGTTGCTTATAAAGAGTTGTGTATTATTTGATGGTAAATGACTTTTCCTGTATAGATACCTTGCTTCTTTTGTTTATTTATTTCACCCTTATTATTTCTCACAATTCGTCATGCTTTAACTTTCGCATACTTCTGTTTTATGTAATATGTTATTGATATTTTGCAATAATCTGCATTTTACCGAGATTGTAAAACTACTAATAGGAGGTCCCGCTGACAGTTTTCTAACTCCGGCATCTCCTTCTGTACAAATGAAGACTAAATAACTAACTTGAAAAAAAAAACGCTAGTCCGGCAGAAGACAGACGCGCTGACATGCGTGCTCGCAAGTAGGACAACGTGCAGCTGCACGTGAGGCATGCTGCTGCTCAACGCAGCCTCTTGTCGACAGGCTCCTAAAGTTTGGAGTACATCCCCCTAAATCATATTTCCTTACTTCTTTATGGTATTCCGTTATTAACTGAAAGCCTTAGGCGCCTCATCGAACGCGACAATTTACCGTCGGCGTCAGCGGCGTGAATACGACTGATGCAAAAAATCATCGCCACACGTTGATCTCACCGCATAACTTCATTGCGACTTCACAGATTGGCAAGATATGTGACGCCATTATGATGTCACTATGACGTCACACAACGTCATCATATGACATCGTCACTTGGTTAAAGGTGGGCTGATCGCGGAGGCTCTGCAGAACCAGCTGAGATGCAGAAAGCTTGCAATGTCTACGATTCTGGAGGGGTGGTGCTTTAGGAAGAGGGGTAGCGGGAGGATTAGTAAATCGATTGAGAAGGAAAAGAAGAAAAAGAAGGCTTGCACCTTCGAGTCGTCCTAGCCAAATGCATAACGAACTAGTTTCTTTCTTGGTAATTGCGGCGAAATGAAGGATTTTTAAGAAAGAAATAAAGCCAGTTGCACAAAGTGAAAGCTGTCGAAACATAGAAGCGCTCTCACGCCAACTCCCTCTGCCGCTGGCGACGAGCGCCTTCTTCCTCGGGCATACGAAAAGTTTTGACCATCTTGGGAAAGGGTGCGGCCCACTTAAAGCCCCGGTGGTATACGCGCTACTGGTCGCCTCGTCTCCTCCGCGCCTCTTCCCCTTGGGGCCAGCGCGGCCTCGTATTCGTTACTACCTCTCCGGCGAGCTTCTCCTCCTCGCATCCAGCGCGGCCTCTCCTTAATCGCCTCCTCGGCCTCGGTACATTCCTTTCGCTCAGCTGCGCAACGACAACGGAGAAGGGTCGAGTAATCACCTCTCCGTGCAAATAACTGACATCGTCCTTTGTGGTGATCGCTATGTGTAGACATTTACAAGGACCACGGCAATGTTCTTTTGGTGCTTTCACATAGACCCCAACGCTCTGCTTTCTGTGCTATGGGCGGCGTCGCCTTCCTATGGAGTAGCGCTTAAGTGCAAAGGAAATTTTCCCCGAGAGCTTATCGAAAGGACAATAATGTGAAAATATTTCAGGCTTTTATTCAACCGGCTTATGTGGACAACTGATCTAAATGGCACCTTTATCATTTCCGGGCCTAAAAAATATCAGCAAATGTAGAATTGTGAATAAATTAAAAAAAAACAAGAGACCATGTTCACCAGCTTCGTACTGAAGACTTCCCGACAAGAAGGAAGATAGTTGATATTTGGCGAATTTTCGTGATCCAGTGTTTTTTCACCACTGACCTCAGACGTAAAAAAACTGCATCCATCGCAAATGTTCTAGGAATTCTTTTCTGCTGTAAACGATGCGAAAAACCTATGCCGAAGGCGCCGTGAAGCTAGCGCAACGAAGACGCACTGTCTTTCGTAAATCCATTTTACATAGTCTGTTAACCAGTGCTTCTTTGATGTAGCTATACAATATGAATTTTCGAGTACAATCGAGGATGGCAGCGTGCGCGAATAAACTTCTCAAAGAATGACTTAAATCTCATCTCCACTCAAAAGCATACGCTGCAGAAACCTAGGGTGGCAGTTGTCTGTTGAGGCATTTGAAAAAAAAAAGAGGCTGACGTCAATGCGTAAAATATTTATTTGTTTGAGATTACCTTTACATTTACCACTTCTAATATGCAAAAGCTATGAAACTGCGACTACTGGTACACTCATTTCGGGCTGGTGCCGTTTGGTGCGAGGCTGACACCAGGCAGTTCTAAATAACTTCGTTTGCAGCGATGGTGGCATGTGCGGGGGCGTGGGCGGTGTTTTGAGAGGTTAGGTGCAGCACTTAGTCGCAAAAAATCAACGAGAAAGCTGGAGTCGGCAAACGACACAATGATCTCGGCTTTCACAAAGAGTTGACGCAAAATAATGTGCACGTTCTCACCCGTGAAATAAGCTTTGGAGTCGTGGTCGCTGTCTTGTACTTTCTTCAGGTATGCATCGACAAAATCCCGGTTGACATCTTTTTCTGCCGTGGCTTTGTGTTCCATTATTTTGTCGCTTTGAAAGCAAAAACAATTATACGACTATTATATTTCTGAACTGTGCTATCTCAGCAGAAAAGCGGCTGCCTCTGCATGTCAGAGGAACGATATATACAAGCAGAGTCACAAATGATGAAGAGTCATGCCATAAACTATGCATAAATATGTGTGCTGTGCATATCATGACATAAAATTAGATAAAATGGTACCTTACGTAGCACACAACAGAAATATACATGAACCAATCAGAACAGTGGATCAATAGAATTCAGTCAAAACAAACATATTCTTCAATTGCCCTCAGATAAGACACAGTTAGAATACCAAATATTTTCCAGTTTATGTGAGAGCGTTAACGCTCTCACATAAACTGGAATTCGATTCATCTTTAAGCAATTGCTCTAAGATGAATCGAGTATTTGAGGAGTATTTTCGCCACACAACTATAATCGTCATCTGGCTTGCTGGAGTTTCTTTTTTCAAACCCCGGCTCTTGCCACTTTCCTATCAAGAATGCTATGTCACGATCACGGCGTGCACGCTGATCGTACCCGGGAAGTACCGGCACCCCGGTGATAACGCAAGGAAAGCACACGAGATAGTTGACAATTTTAGAAACACTCCACAAATACTCGATTTTGTCTTAGAGCGTGGCAGGTTGCGAGTTGGAATGCGCATCATATAACTGGTTTTATGGCACGTCGCCAGCCATCACTCATGCTCTCTTGTCCGACGAGTATCGGAATGCTCTGCTGCTTAAGAAATGAGCATCTTTCTTTGCGCGAAATAGCCGTGATCCGAGACACTGCTGAGACATTTACTAAATGAGACAAACACAAAATCTAATCATAGGATGGTGATAGGAAAGCTGGTCCATGAGGCGTGTCGGGACTCCACGGAGGAGGAGGTGCTGAAGGATTTGGCTGAGAGATACCTTCCGTTGCAGACCTTGCAGGATACACCTGACGTTGTTTTTGAATATAGTGGGGATGAGAATAGAGTTATGGATGAGGAACTTACTGAAAGCGATATAAGGGTGGCGTTGCAGGATCCTATTAGTCGATCGGCATCAGGGCCGGATGGCATTACAAATAAAATGCTACGGAATTTAGACGAGGGGTCTATTGAGTTCCTTACGCGGAATAAAACAGTCAATTGAAGGAAGGACCTTTCCCGGAGGAGTGGAGACTTGCAACTACTGTTCTCATACCAAAACCGGGGAAGGCCATAGAGCTTGAAAATCTCGGAGCAATTTCGCTGACATCGTGTTAGGGAAAAGTAGCTGAGCATGTTATTCTAAATAGGCTAACGCGTTATGTTGAAGACATTGGGGTGTTTTTTGAGCTCGATGATAGGAGTTCGGCCCGTCCTCTCGACTCAGGATGCTATGATCAGGACTAAGCATCAGCTACATGATCGGCGGACAAGAGATACTAAGATACTACTTCGACTTGGTGTGGAAAAAGCTTTTGATAAACTCCGACACTTTCATTCTATGGGTGCTGTCGGACTTGAGTCTGGGGCAAAGGCTTTTCCATTTTGTTAAGGATTTCCTTATAGATAGAAGGACATGTCTTAGGTTAGGGGAGACCAAGTCGGAAGTCCCTAAATTGGGTTGTCGTGGTACGCCACAGGGATCCGTACTCTCGCCTATGTTGTTCAATCTGGCGATGTCAAAGTTAGCTAATGTACTGGACAATGTCGAGGGTATTAGTTATGCTGTCTACGCGGATGACGTTACTCTACGGAGTGTCGGTGGTAGTGAATGAGAACTTGAGTCTGGGCTGCAGGAGGTGGCAACGCTTACGGAAGAATGTTTGAGTCGTATGGGGCTTAAGTGCTCCACCAAATAGTCGACGTTTTTAATCTTCTAATCTAGGAAATTAGGTCGTAGGCCGAAGGATTGGGTACCGGAAGTTGAGACTTGCATTACAGTCCATACTAGGTGATGGGTTATTGATACCAAAAGTAAAAGCTATCATAGTCCTGGGTTTGGTAGTTAGAGCAAAGGGGTCGATTAGTATAACAATTCAGCGTATTACGAAGAGGACGGAGGAGGCCATAAACTTTATCAGATGAATCGTTAATAGGCATAGGGAATTAAGATAAGTAGGTGCGATGCGGTTAGTTCACGCATTTATTTTATGTTATTTCTCGTATGTGGCAGCTATGCTAATTGGTTGAAATAGGTGGAGACAGACTAATTGGAAGCTTTAATTAGAAAAGCCGTTAGGGCGGCGCTTGGTCTGCCTGCGGGTACGTCAAAAGATATGTTGTTCCGTTGGGGTTTGCACAATATTTTAGATGAATTTACCGAGGCTCAGCGTACGGCACAGAGAGAGCGGTCGCTAGACACACCGGCAGGTAGGTATATATTAAAGTCTTTTGGAGAATCGTTGGTCGTTCCGCTTGATGGGGAGCGGCTATACGAGTAGAACGTCAACCTTAGTTCTAATATTATGATTCGTCCGTTTCCGCGGAATGTGCACAATGTAGGGAAGCGAATGGCGAGAGATAAGGCTTTGTTGCGAGAGGTGAAGGATCAGGAGGAGGAGCAGACGTTTGTTGACGCGGCATGGATTGCTGGGAAATATGCTTACTTGGTGGTGGTGGTACACGGCAAAGGGAGCGTTGGAAATGGCGCTTCAGTTTATACAAAGGATCTGGGGGTCACTGAGCAGGTGACTATTGCTCTAGCACTCACTGATTCAGGCAGAGTTTTAATAATAATATCTGGGGTTTAACATCCCAAAACCACCATATGATTATGAGAGACGCCGCAGTGGAGGGCTCCGGAAATTTCGACCACCTGGGGTTCTTTAACGTGCACCTAAATCTAAGTACACGGGCCTCAAACATTTTCGCCTCCATCGAAAATGCAGCCGCCGCGGCCGGGATTCGATCCCGCGACCTTCGGGTCAGCAGTCGAGCGCCATAACCACTAGACCACCGTGGCGGGGTGGCAGAGTTTTAGTTTTTAGTGATTCGCGATCTGCGATTAAAGCCTTCTCGATGGGAGTTGTTGTAGAACCGGCTTACAGACTGCTGCAGGGTTGGGACATCACTTCGCATACAGCTACTTGCCTTCCTGCGTATATGGGGACAGTGGAGAGAGCCCCGCGTAACCTTAATGAGGTGGCGCACAGGAAGGCACTAGGATTAGCGTGCCGTGCACTCCCTGAGGAGGCTGGTTCTCGTGCTCCTGAGTTTAGGGACCAGCTGTCAAACTACAACGAGATACCCAAGCACTATTACCTGGAATGCAGGGCATTCCCCTTGCCGCATGTTAGAACAGGCCACAGGCGGTTACATTACTGCTTCTGCCGACACGAATGTACCCTAACCCGCTCGTTATGAATAAAATTAATGAGGACTGCCGGGTTTCAGTCTGTTGCAATAAATGTGGGGGTTTGCTCATGTTCTGGCGCTGCTCGGCGTTTACCAGTGATGGTTCTCAAGGAGAACAGTGGTGGCTGCAAATGCTGCACAGTGACGTGCTGGCGGACCAACTCGGGGCTATCCAGAGGGCCTGTGTGGCGGCAGAGGGGCTTGGCCTCCCTGTCTTGACGTGGGAGCTGCCCGTATCAATCCCGGACTGAATTCCCAGGTCCTCAATAATCGTACCATTCATACCATACCATACCTTACCTAATAGTAAAGGTAACCGCAAAACCGTACGAGATACACAGAGAGACAACATGAAGCGGTTCTGTCAGTACCGCTTCATAAAGTCTCTTTCTGTGTCCCGTGTAGTTTAGCAGTTACCTTCTCTAACTAAGAATCACGAACTGCCCTACGCAGACACTCTTCTAAATCTAGAGCGCTGGCCTACAGGGACTTCAACGCGAGCCGTTATGAGGAAGTTGGTGCGGGTTCTTGGATTGGCTGCACAGAACTAAAGGCCGTGACAGTTCGCTCACTATAGTGGTGTGTTGCTTTTGGACTGTAGGTTGGTATTTTTGCACTCACTTATCCTCTTTCGTTTTTTCACATCCCCTTTCCCATATAAAGGGCAGCTAGCTTGAGATTTTCTCTGGTCAATCTTCCTGGTTTTTCTTTGAATTTCTTCGCCACTCACTATACATATAATTGGAGTGCAGTTTTCATAACTACAGATGCTGACAATGCTTACGAAGCCTTGCAACAGGAGTCCCTCGTTACACGCTCTGTTTAAGCCCATGGCTGCAACACACACACACGCAAACATTCCCATTCAAGATCCCGCAAGGTAACGTTTTCTATACTATCAGGGCGCCAAATAGAAACAAGGCGTAACGGTAAGGAGAGAGAAACATGGAATACTTAAGTCGTATCAGATATTTTTCATTATTTTCGCTTCATGTTATTTTGTGACTCTAAGTTTATTTTCAACAAAGAGCAAATCATACACGCAGTGTAGTTTTTGATGTCGCCTAAAATAATGTGTTCTTGTTTTTGATTTCGCCGTTCCGGCGCAATAAATGCTTCTGAGAGATACGGTGTTGTGTTGTACAGACAAGTCTTAAACTATCCCAGCGAGAAGACACAGTCAAAATCAACTGCGTCATGCCGAGCTGCCTCGAAATGTTCAAGGCGACGTCACAGCCTGTCGCCCGTTATTCCGAGCTTTGTGGCTTGAGAGCGCTATGTAGCCATAGCACGTGTTTTTTTTTTAATATTGTGATGGAACTACGCTGACTCAGCTGGACTTTACCGCAATTTTTCAGGACTCTGGCGAATCTACATTGGACCGTCTAGCACTCCGATGTCGCGGCCTGTGTCCAAGGATTCATAATAGGAAACACCGCGTGCACACGGGACTAGAAAGATATGCAGTCCCATGTGCACGCGCTGTTTCCTATGATGAAGCCACGCCAACAAGCTCATGTTGATACCCTTTTAAAGTGTCCAAGGACTGGAGGCCGCCACCTACGCCGGGGTGCTTGTTGCCTCGCTCTGCCCAATATTGCCTGACATGTTCAATAAAGTTTTGACTCACGCACCCGTGCATACGTGCTTGCAATTGAGTACGACAGTGGATTCATATACGTCAGCCGAAAGTCATCTGAACCTGCATATTTACTTACTGTGCGTAGAGAGCCAAGTCTTCCACCTTGTTTTTAAGGAGGTTGACGTGCGTGCCACGAATTCTTTTCGTGATTGCCGTGACGAAGCCTGGATTGTGCTGGTAAATGCGGCCGAATCGTAAGGCGTGCTGCATATTTGTTACAAGCCGGTT